>NC_071099.1:17170953-17470953 GCF_027358695.1 Spea bombifrons
TATTTTTTACAAACATTATTTGCTTGAATATAAGAACCCCCTCCCCCTGTCACCAAAAAGGATTTGAAATTGTTCATGATGAAGAGCTAACCCCAGTGAGTTTATCCTGTGGAGGGGCTGAGCTGGCCTGTATAATGCATACATAATAATGGAAGACTACTTGAAAGTCACCTCCTGAATAGCGAAGTCAACTAAAACTCTCCTGTAAACCAAGACTTCTTTCATATTTACTCACACTAATCACTAGAGGGCGCCATTGGCACTGATGTTCTTCATGCTAAAGGGACAGCTTACCGTCTCACACATCATCACCAAAAATACCGTATTTGCTTGATTATAAGACGACCACTCAAAATTTTAATATTAATTTAGGCAAAAAAGAAAAGGCCCGAATATAAGAGTACCCTATAAGAAAAAAGTTTTGCTAGTAAATATTAATTCACATGTAAACTATTTCATATTTAATAAAAACTAGGATAAAAATGCATTTTTTGTTTTTATTTCCAGAAATGCCTTATACCCCCTACATGCCACTCTGCCTCCCAGATATGCCTCTTGACCCCCTATTTGCCACTCTGCCCCAGATATGCCTTTCAACCCCCTATATGCCACTCTGCCCCAGATATGCCTTATACACCCCTATATGCCACTCTGCCCCCAGATATGCCTTATACCCCCAATATACCACTCTGCCCCAGATATGCATTTTAACCCCCTATATGCCACTCTGCCCTCCAGATATGACTTATACCCCCTATATGTCACTCTGCCCCCCAGATATGCCTTATACCCCTATATGCCACTCTGGCCCCCAGATATGCCTTTTTACCCCGTATATGCCACATTGGCTCCCTGATATTCCTTTTAACACCATATAAGCCACTCTGCATCCAGAAAGCCCTTTTACCCACCCCCCATGCCACTCTTACCCTCCCCCGACTTGTCCTCCGTGCTTCAGATTCCTTGTTGTCTGCTAGGTCAGCCGGTGGAGTTCTGCACAATGTGCACAGACAGCCTCCGCTGCTGCTGCCAGCACTTCCGACGGGGATTCTATGAATGAGCACCGGAAGGTCATGTGATGCCGGCGCTCCGTCATAGAAGCCCCAGCCTCCACCGGCTGCCGGAGAGGAGGATCCAGGTCTCCTGCAGCGCTGCGGGGGGTCTGGATCTTAGTCTTGTAGTCAGACCTCTATTTAAGGTCTGATTAGAGGACGACCTCAAATATAAGACGATGGTTATTTTTCTGGAAAAAAAACAAAACCTTGTCTTATAATCGAGCAAATAGGGTACATTAAAATACTAGAAAAGAAAATTGGCTCCTTTAAGAGAAGCTGCAGCACACCACCTCCTCCACGGTCTGATTTGCGCACCACTTTTATGTACTTAAAGTAGTCAATCACTGGCAAGGAAGTGCTGAAATCTTGTGAGTGTTATCAACGTCCGCATGAGCCATCCCTGGAGCTGGCTGGAGGTATAGCGCCAAACGCATCTTAATCCAGGTGCTGGAAGATAAAACCAACTGGACCCATCATGCCCCCATGTAACTCAAATATGCACTGGCCCACATATTTGCACACCAACTCTAATTTACACACCCAGCCCTACACACACTTACACTAACAAACACAGACTCATGTTAACGCACAGTCCTCCTCACACACTTACACATCCATGCTCATATACACTTACAAATACACATTCGTGCTCACATACACATTTAGACACACACACTCATTCTAACTCCCCCCAACCCTCTCATGCATCACCTTACCTCACTCGCAGCTTTGTCACTACTCACATTCTGTGAGCAATAGGGCTGCAACTAACGATTATTTTAACATGCAAATTTTGGTTTATTTACAATAATGTAATGAAAAAACCCTCATTTTATACTCGATAAAATTGATTCGACTAATTTTATCATTTAGTTGTTGCAGCCCTTACCACGGGATCCCGTAACATGTGTAACATGCCAGACAGGCTGGGATGTCTCTCACAGAAATACAATACAAGGCACAAGCAAGAGGACACTTCATTCAACTTTAAAAACAATAAATGAGAGGGAAAAATGCACGGCTGTTAAAGATGTTTAACCGACCCCATGTTTTACACATATATACTTACATTGGTTTTTTTTTCGGGAAGCTTCTCGCGCCCCATACGACTTTGCGAGCTGCTGATGTAAACGCGTCGCTGTCAGCGCCCTGCGTGTTGAATCCTTCTGCTAAACTGTTAGCGGATAACGCAGAGGCGTGAAATATTGCTGGCATTCATGGTGCGACTGCACATTGTCTAGATCAGAGATAGGGTGACCTTGGATGATAGGAGGTTAGATAGAGGTCATCTATACCATGTTCACACTAATAGGGATGCGGAGGCTAAAAGAGACAGTAATGGTTCAAATTAAATAGGGAGCGGTCCCCTCCACCCCCTGCCCTTTAGGCAAAAATAAACGCAATTAAATTAGGTGTAACTTGTGGTTTTTGTGCTAAAATCAACAGAAGTCATTAACATTATATTTGTATTCTATTCTCACCTGACATTTTCACTGCCTGATGTGCGGATTGTAACAACACAATGCATTCCGAAATAACGTATCACAGGGGCGATCAGAGCCCATCCACCCGTAGTAACTCATATATTATATACGTGACAATTTCATGCATATATTGGAAAACAAAACTTTATATATATATATAACCATTCATAGTCTACACAGTGTTACGGAGACCGTGACCTGCTGGGTGTTTATTTCGCAGGTTATATGCACGGGTATCACCCCTCGCCTATATCTTCACTTGGCTTTTCAAGTTGATTTATCTTATGCAGAGAATGGAAGGCATATCTGCCTGCCAGAGAAAATACAATCACTGAGCTGTAAAGAAGAGTGTATTCACTAAACAGGTATCATATCAACTTTATGCATTATGGGGAGGTTCTCCCTGTTAAACATATAGATATATTTATGGATTGTACTAAAGGGACACTCCAGCCACGATAAGTACTTTAATGCATTGAACGTGGTCCCCTTTGTGATGGGGGCCATAAAGCAGGAATGATCGGACAAACTCTTGCAATGCTCTTGTTGGAGCACAGAGAAGGTGTTCTGCTTCAGCTTTGGAGCTGCAGCTTCTCCATAAGTTAAGCCCTTTTAAAAACAAATAAAGAACGCACATTACTCACAAAGTATGTTAATATTAATTATTCTTTGCTGAGGCTGTCTGGGACATTAAGTATTATGAGGGGGTCATCTGAGCTTTTTCTCTGGGAGTGGGGTTGGAATCTTCATAAAGCTCAGAAATGTCCCATTACCTGCAAATGTTTGGAGAATAGACCTGCGCTGCATCTTTCCTATCAATACAAGCACAGTTGGGGGGGATTTGAGAAACCCCACTCCCATGAACTAGATCTTGTTCTTACCCTATCAGATACGAGTGTGTTGCTGTATTGCCGTGTTACTATGCGGTGGGATGCTATCACACGGCGCGAGGGTCAATCTTTAGTGTTATTGGAACTCAGTAGAGCGAGGAGAGAGCTGCCAGTTTTTCCACAAACCTTTTGAGATAGCGTCTGCCGAGTGGAAGGAAATATCAAGAGAACTTAATACTGCCTGACAAGCATCAGAGTCACTTTCCCTGGAACTTGCAAGCTATTCTCGGAGTGTTTCTATAGTCGTTAGAAAAAACCCTCCAGGCGTTATCAGCTGCTTTGGCCCACTTATCTGGTCTACAGTGACCTGCCAGGCCTGGCTTGTGTAGAGATAGCCTTCAACTTAATGCCAACTTTCACTCAATGTACAATGTTTGCCAGCACGGGAGACATGCATGTCCACGACCTGCTCTAGACTACAAATCCCATGATTCCCATTTTCCGCACGGAGGCGGAAGATACTAATAGTTACCTTGTAGATAGCAATTAAAGAGATCTGGGGCGGCACTGGGGTAACTATGTAAAAAAAAGTATACAAACTGGGGTGCTCGTTACTTTGGGGTTTGGTCTGTGAAGTGCTGGACGAATATGTTATTAGATGTCTTCAGGTTAAGCCTTTGTTTTGTGACTTAAGGATCGGGCAGTAGCTTCGACCCACCTTGTTGGGGAAATCGTGGCATTTGGCAGAATCCGCTCAGGGGATGGTTAGATGTTCCTGGCTCAAAGTGGGCTCTTTCCTCCCCAGCAGCTCGGTAATGTTTGGGGTGCTACAATTGTAACAGTCATGCAAAACCCTTAACTATGTGAAATTCTACAGTACTTTGTATCAATTTATCGCAGGATTACTGTGGCCGATTCACAATCTCCAGTTGCCTCCAGCGAGTTCATTTGTGTTGAGTTCATCCGTTTGCCAATTCTCCTGTTTTTTGATAGATGGAGCCCAAAATAATGTTAGTTAAACCTCTGGCCCCAATCTGACTGCGCCCTGCGCTATCTGTAACCTGTTTGTTACGAGGACGGCAGAAAGGCAGAATTTCCCCTTCACTTCGCCTGTTATTTCAGATTTTAGTCTCGGGACTGCAGGCAACCGAAAATACTTTTTATTTTTGTTTCCAGCTGGTATAGAGGCCGCGTATGTTTAGTCTGTTATCTCAGGATATCAGCGTTCATCCTATCAAACATACATGGAAAATCCACTGGCAGCGACCCACCCGGCACCTCATACAACACGGAAAACGAGTGCAAAGCATTACAGCGTATACTATAACCCGCTAACCGCGGATAAATGCCGTAATCTGTCTGGTTTGTAAAAATGTGTGTCCCCGGGGACTAGCTGACAGCTTTTGGAGTGGGAGGAAAAATTATTGTTACCAGCTCAGATACGAAGCTGTCAGTAGACCTCACGATACCTCCGTAAATACAAAAGGTAACTTCCAGGAGAAAACACCGCGGCGGAATCTTCATAAAGAAAATCTCTGATAAATCCACATTCTGGTTCTTAAAGTTCCATCCGGGACGGGACTTAAGAAATTAACATTTTTAATACGTTCAGAAACAGCACTGGAATTGGGGATATAAATCAAAAGGTTTTGGGAGGCTGCAGGGGGTGCAGTTAAGATCAGGTCAGAGTCAATGCAGAAATCATCTTATACCTCCGAAAACTGTCAAAGGAGTATACTTTTGGGGGTGATTAGAGGCATTTATAGAGAGGGGAGGGCTTTATGATAAATTAAGACCGATTCATGCAATTTAGGTATATAATTATGTATATATATCCAGTAAACATTCTAAACGGCTACAAAAGAGACGTTAGGTAAGGAAAGCACGGAGAGAGGAATCACAAAGATCCTAACCCAGGGCCCCGAAGAGCCCCTTATAAGCAGGGACACTTGGTTCTAGGTAAAGGACATTGGCTGCATATTGAGCGAGAGGACCCGGTCCTCAGATGACACAGATCACCACATCGCTGTGATGCTGAACCACACTATCAGCGAGCGAGCCCAATCCCTTAAACCGGTGACCTAAGTTACTGACAGAGAGAAGGCAATGAAGTGGCCGAGAGGGCTGAGTCACAAAATCTCTGTCTCCTACCCACGCCAGAGAAGCAAACCTTCAGAGTCTCTTAACGTAAGAGACTGTTCGGTGCTGTCAGCGCTTGTTAGTAGTTATTAACAATGGAGTAGAAGCCTAGGACTATGGTCAACCATTGCATTATGGTGTAATAGGCTCCTCTTAGTAGATTCTTAGTGAGTAGCAGGATTCCATAGTATGGAACAAACACGAAGAACGTACACGAATATTCGCCCGAACCGAACACAGGGCGGCCGAATATTCGTGGAATACGAAGGTTTTTTCCCCATGAAGATGAACACGAAGAGTTGGCCGGCGCCCAGGTCTAATTCACATCATATATAAGAGACAGGGAAAGAGTGACAGAAAACGCTTTACAAAGAGATACTAAAGGAAATCATACGTTTTGTGGTTTGGCGTTACTACTGCTTCCTGGTAGGGGGGCTTTGTGGGAGACCCAATGAGGTTATGATCTGACATTCTTCATTCATACTAAAATATAATAAAATTAAATACAAAATACAGTATCTAAGATTTAATTAGAGTTGAGAATGTTCTCATCCCCCCAAAAATACTCACCTTGCAGCTGAGCCGTGGATACGAAACGCATCGTCCGACCAGCTGAGAAGGGCTTGAAAACGCAGATGGTATTCAGACTCTACTTGTTCTGCTTCATCCGCTGCTTACGACCTAGAAAAACACAGCACTGTAAGCAAGTGGTATCCCTATTAAGAACAAGTTGTGCCAATTGACCTTTGTTGGTCAAGGTGTCCCCTGAGATGCACCCAATGATCCCGTCAAACACCTTTAAGTATTTATGTCCAACTAGCAGTCATCCAGGTTCTATTACATCCCCCCAACAACATTAAATTCGCTGGCGTCTAACCACAGCCTAATCTTGCTTAACAGAACGTGGCCAAGTGTAACAACGACAACGTCTTAGAGCATTCCCCCAAATGAAGTTCTCAGACTATTTTCATTATGTGTGTGTTTTGTCTCCTAAACCATGACTACAAAGCAAGCCAGATATCAAACTATATCAGAGGATTTACAAGCGGTAGGACCCAGGGCCCAAAAGAGCCCAGTCCACAAATAACGCACAGATTTCTACATGGAATGGTTCCTGGATGATTAATAATACAGCGCTGCACCCAGAGTCCTTACACGGGTCCCAGGGCCCATATGCTTTCAGCGTTATTATTATTATTGAGGAAAAAGAAGTGTCACGTCACAACCCGTGACCTCATGGTAATAGTCTGGGTATGTTTGTGTGTGTGCCTGAGTATGTTAGCGTGGGTATGTTTGTTAGTGTGGGTGTCAGTGTGTTACTATATGTGCCAAGTTGCTTTAGCGTGTGTAAACGTGTCTGGTTGTATGTCTGAGTGTGTCTGTGCGTCTGGGTATGTTAGTGTTTGTGTGCATGTTAGTGGGAGTCGCGGTGTGTGTTAGTGTGTGTTGGTGTTGAGTGCCTGGTTGTGTCGGTGTGAGTGGATGTGTTATTGTGAGTCTCTGGATGAGTGCGTTAGGATGAGTTTCCGTGTGCATAGGTTAGCATGAGTGTCTGGGTGTGCGTGTTAGCGTGGGTGACATATAATGGATGTAGGCGTGTTTTCTTTGGGGGGGGGCAGCATTTCATTCTTGGACCCAGGCAGCACAAGGTCCTGGGCCGGCCCGGGCTGTTACCAGGCACCATTAAAGGTAAACATATTGAGAAAGCTGCACTTTAACCTAACTATGTAGTAAATGTTTGTTAGAAGTTCCATCGATCTGTAATCTAGACTGGACTCCTTTCGCTTCCTTCAGCGTCACTCTCCCTGTTCACATCACCGCCGCTTTCAGAAGGTGCCATCCGGAGATATCCCTGCCTCAACTAACAAAGCAGATTGACCGGACACAGCATTGTCCACGCTCCCACAGATCTCCAGACTCGTTGTGTAAAGAGATTCCATTTAAAAAATTCTACAACAGCTGGGATGATAAAAATCCTAACATCGGCCAAACAGACACGGCTTTCTAGGATTATATTTACAAACATTACTCACGCTCAGGTTAATGCAGCCTTCTGTGGGTTTACACATCACACGTGACGGTCAGCGCTTTACATGCGCTGCTCAGTAACATGCGGAATGACCCATGGTCATCCTAGTGCAAGTATGCGGCAACAATACCATGGCTCAGTCTTAACCACTAATAAATAATTATCCAGTAATAAAAGTCTATGCAGGAAGGGACTTCATTAGCATTACCATAAAGCATCAGCTCAGTGTGGCGTTTCAGCAGGGAAAGTCACATGACACACAATAATGGCGGCCTCCCTTATGCACATGAGTAAGAGAATGTTTGGCTCCTACTGCTGGCAAACAAAGAAAGTGGGTTTTAATACACAAATACTATTTATTTTAATCTGTAAATCCGGTAATTTGGGATTATTTAGTGGCTAAAACTGTCAAATCTAATATCAGGGAAACGGTAGAAATTAACATTAAGGGGCCAAGCGATGTTTTTCAAGTTCAATCGTCCGTCGCTGTCCCCAGCTTTTGACCTCCCGCTCCTTCATTTTGTCGCAGTCCTCCCTCCCAGCTCTGTTCCCACTACGATGACCGCCAACGTCTCTGACCTCTTACTCTCTACGTGCAGAAGAGAACTCGGATCACGGGAAACTGCCTAGAACCAAAATCAGGGTGAAGCGACCTCTGCACGTACGCTCCAACACTCGCAATACGCAGGCGCACCGCAGGTTAAATATATTTAGCAAAGAAAACCTGCAGCATCGCTCACTATTAGCAATGAAAGAGAATAAAATAGAGGAGAGAGAGAGAGGAAAAAGAGAGAGAGAGAAGGAAAGGATTATTAACTAAGAGATGAGTTATGGTTTCGGCGATACCGGCGAGTATATCCAGCAAAAACTCTCCCTTTTGTGAACTGACCCCAAAGAGAGAGAGAGAGAAAGAGAAAAAAGAAAAGAGCAGAGGAAAGAAGACACGAGCTACGCGGACCCTCCACCCAGCACATGACTATTAATGCATACGATAGCTGAGTGGTCCCTTTAATTGCCTGCATGGTCGCTGTTGAATATTATTACTATTTATGGTTGTATATAGCACCATCATATTCCGTAGAGCTGTACAATGGGACATAAATCTGCATTCTTCTTGCCGTCCTAGCGAGGCTGCCTTGGATAAATCACTTAAGCCCTGGGTGTTTGACTTTAAAACGTATCGCACACCATTCTTCATAAACATTTAATCGGGATACGACCTACCGATTTCTACATATTAACCACTTTCCTGCCAGGACGTTGTAAATAAATGAACCCCATTGGAGCCGTCCGGTGGGAAGGGCAGACATAGGGGGTTTCTGTGTTACGGTAACCCTGCAATGCGCGTTCCTCTCTGCCTTGCACAGGAGATCGATCTGTAGTTAATATTCAGGATGGGATCCGATCCTTCTGATTGGTCTTGGCGCGGTTATAAGGAATGATGGTAGGGAGAACCCGGGGCTTTATTAATCCTAGTTTCAAGATAACGATATCTATCTATCTATCTATCTATCTATCCATCCATCTATCTATCTATCTATCTATCTATCCATCCATCCATCTATCTATCTATCTATCTATCTATCTATCTATCTATCTATCTATCCATCTATCCATCTATCTATCTATCTATCTATCTATCCATCGAATTTCTACATTCTATTTTATTTTAAAGCATTATAAACATTTTTATGGACACTGCTGGATCTACTACGCTATGTTTCTAAAAATCAAAACATCCTCTCTAAACAATGTTTTTAGCACAAATTCTCTGGAAAATAAAGCTTTTGATTCTCCTCCAGAACACATCGTCTGACAGAGACTCAGATGCTTTCCAGAAGGAATCAAGCTGTATCGCTGTCCTGAGTGGGAGGCGGGGAGGTGAAAGCTAATAGTGGGAAGACATGGGGGGGCACGGGAGAGGTAAGAGGGCACGGGGATACTGGGGAGGAAAGAGGGCACTGGGGATACTGGGGAGGAAAGAGGGCACTGGGGATACTGGGGAGGAAAGAGGGCACTGGGGAGGAAAGAGGGCACTGGGGATACTGGGGAGGAAAGAGGGCACGGGGATACCAGAGAGGAAAGAGGGCACGGGGATACCGGGGAGGTAAGAGGGCACGGGGATACCGGGGAGGTAAGAGGGCACGGGGATACCGGGGAACTGCATTAGATTGCAAGCTATGAAGACTCTTCCAGCATAATATACCTCTGTAAAACATTATTATTAATAAATAAATAAAATGACATCATGGTGAAATAAGTTCAAGTTTAGACCATAGCTCCTCAAAGTATTTGTTGCTGGATTTCCCATTCGATATGGGTTTTTTATTTTCCGCTAAACGTTGTAACTGGATATTTATGCTGCCTCTAATACAAATAATGTTATTTATTGTTAAAAGAAATAAAAAAAATAAAAAAAAAGAATGAATTTATTCTGGTCCGTATTACAAAATTTACGGCAAAACTAATCTAACATATTTCATCATGAAACAATGGAAAATAATTAAAATAGATTTTTTTTTATTATTATTATTTCTAATCATGGACTAAGCTTAGCACCTAAATTAAAAATCAGCAACAAAATCTATTACATAGTATCAGTAAAATTACTCTTAAGAACAAACATATATACGTTTTTTTATATTATGTTATATATTTATATTATGTTATATATTTATATTATGTTATTAACTTAATTGTAACTTTTAAAGAATAGGAATCAAAGACCAGAAAACACTTTTTTCTTCTAGAAAATAAAAAAGTAAAATATCGGCAAACTATCAGAACTCATACGAAGAGGTTTCTTTACTATATTACTTCATCGGACGATATACGTTCATTCGATCTGCCATCAAATTCCGTGATTCTATGTGTCTGCTAGAGACAGGTTGCTGTCTCTTTAAGAGGAGGAGGAGACAAGCGGCCCCTAAATATCACCGCATTCTGAAACTATCCAGAGAAAATGAAGTGAAACCGAGCGCCGAGAAGCCAAGAGCGATAAATGCAGGAATTCTGACCCAGACACAACAGAAGCCGAGAGAAATTCGGATTTATAATTCCTGTACAGGTAAGACAGCAGCGTGGTTACGTCTGATACAGTAACTGTGACCTCTTCAGTAGAAGAAAAAAAGGCATGGATTCTGATGTCTGCGACCTGATGTCTGTGTATTAGGAGGGGTGAGAGGTCTGTGTATTAGGAGGGGGTGAGAGGTCTGTGTATTAGGACGAGTGAGGGGTCTGTGTCCTGATGTCTGTGTATTAGGAGGGGTGAGAGGTCTGGGTCCTGATGTCTGTGTATTAGGAGGGGTGAGAGCTCTGAGTCCTGATGTCTGTGTATTAGGAGGGGTGAGAGGTCTGCGACCTGATGTCTGTGTATTAGGAGGGGTGAGAGGTCTGTGTATTAGGACGAGTGAGGGGTCTGTGTCCTGATGTCTGTGTATTCGGAGGGGTGAGAGGTCTGTGTCCTGATGTCTGTGTATTAGGAGGGATGAGAGGTCTGTGTCCTGATGTCTGTGTATTAGGAGGGGTGAGAGGTCTGGGTCCTGATGTCTGTGTATTAGGAGGGGTGAGAGCTCTGAGTCCTGATGTCTGTGTATTAGGAGGGGTGAGAGGTCTGTGTCCTGATGTCTGTGTATTAGGAGGGGCGAGAGGTCTGTGTATTAGGACGAGTGAGGGGTCTGTGTCCTGATGTCTGTGTATTAGGAGCGGTGAGGGGTCTGTGTCCTGATGTCTGTGTATTAGGAGCGGTGAGGGGTCTGTGTCCTGATGTCTGTGTATTAGGAGGGGTGAGGGGTCTGTGTCCTGATGTCTGTGTATTAGGAGGGGTGAGAGGTCTGTGTCCTGATGTCTGTGTATTAGGAGGGGTGAGAGGTCTGTGTCCTGATGTCTGTGTATTCGGAGGGGTGAGGGGTTTGTGTATTAGGAAGGGGTGAGAGGTCTGTGTATTAGGAGGGGTGAGAGCTCTGTGTATTAGGAGGGGGTGAGATGTGTGTTACAGGTGCGTGTGGCCACGTGCTGTGTGATTGCCGGTAGTGTGCGGTTACACACCTGGGTACTTGTGATGGGTTACGTGACACTGTGTGGTTCCTTTGCAGTCTCCGTGCCGGCGTTCGGGGAGACGGAGCTGTCCCTGATGTCTCTGCAGGACAGTTGAGAGGTATGTGCTAAATGCAGACATTCTTATCCATTATCAGTCTGACCAAGAGCGAGGGAGCGTGGCTGCGGCATTAACCCCCGCAGTGCCACGTTTACCAGCCGCACACCCAACTCCATCCAGCAAAACAATGATTCTGGGCATTATCCCGTAGCGTGTTTAATAACGCGATGTGCTATGGAAACATTGTATGTATATTATGTATATATTGTATGTATATTATGTATGTATTGTATGTATATTATGTATGTATTGTATATTATATTATGTATATATTGTATGTATATTTTGTATGTATATATTGTATATATATATATATAATATACATTCATCGTTGGTGTCGGGTTAAGCTGCGCTTCATGCTTTGGGTTTGGAATTTGTTCCGCTAGTCGGGGAAATGCCTCCAGCCATGCTCACAATGTTGGCTGGGCATTATGGGAGTAATAATTGGCAACTCGAATGCCAAAGGGTTTCCTAAAACCCCCTCTACCTGCCATTTCATTACAGAGCATCCTTCTTCCCGATATAAACCTGGTGGCAGAGAAGTTTGATTTTCTTGTATGTTTTAGTGGCTTTCAAATTCCTTGTAGCCACGCGAAGCTCCACATATGGAATCCACAGATTCATTCCATTCGTATTAACCATTCACTTCTAAGCCCTCCTCGAACTTGCCCCTGATTGATTCCCTACAACCTTTTCCCCCGGCCTCTACGGTCCCAGATAGAGTAACTGTTAGCATAGGAGATCCCCACCGTGCGGCATACAAAGCTCGTAGTAATAAAAATAATACGGCTGGGATAAAAGCCGACACCTGTAGCTCGAAACTCAGGACAGGAACGGACTCTCTCATCGGCACAACTTGGAGAGAGACACCTTTATGTGGCACCGGCCCGGCCCACGGCCCACAGCAGGAGCCCACGGCTTGCATGCAGGGCAGAACGTTACCGTGAAGCTAAACAAAAGGTAACCCTTCCGCTCTGGTACAACCACTACTCCCATCATGCTCACCCAGCAACAGCAAACCTTAGGCGCTGGGCATTATCAGGATTATTTCTGTGACTCTGTGCCATATCGGGGGTTATGCAATAGTAAGCGACAACAGGGGAGGAAAAAGGGACCGTGCCAAAAAGGGGAAAAAAGTCACTCGTTCCTCTTGTATTTGAGATCAAAACTGTTTGATTTCTGGTTAAATACATTTTATGCACCTTGTTGTTTTACTTTTAGATTCATTTTTGGGATTTTTAGACCAAGCCGGCGTATATAGCACATATCATATTAAATGGCTCACTATAAAGAATACCCCCCCCCATTCATTACATCTGCGTATAACACATCCCCGCCCGGGAAATTTGCAGACCCAGTAAATAGCCTTTTTTATATTTAAAGTTCTATTTGTAAAACTTCTAGTTTTCTATCACATTGCCATAAATGTTTCTGTAATTTGTCACCTTATTTAGCTTGCCAGGGACTTCCTCGTGCCTCCTGGGCTAATCCTGTATAATAATTATTCTGAGGCTGCGGATTCCTTGTAAGTCCTCCCGATTATTCCCGATAATGGAGAGGAATAAAGTCAACGTCAACGTTTCTCATCTGCGTCTGTCCAAGATAACTGACCTGCTGGAGGAGACGGGTGGCCGTTAGGAATCATTGGAACCGCGCTATCTATAGATTCATATCTTTACTACGTTACATTCTGATGTACAAAAAAAATGAGCAGCTCTGATCAGATTTACTGGAAATGAAAATGCCTTTTTAATAACCCATTGATAATTAATCTAAATGCACAATTTTAGCCCCAAATTAATTCAGTTTGCTAATGCGCCTCCTAGGGAATCTTTCAGATCTGTGCGATGGATTCTGGTCACTGATAAATACATCCTTTTTTATCATTGAGCAGAATTTCTTCACATTTGCAGTTTATGGTATAAACCATCAGACTCTGACTTACGGAAGTCTGTAGAGGAAGGGACCCCATTTGCATTGCCATAAAGCAGTCTCTCAAAATATCACATGACTGACAACAATGGTGGTCTCCAGGTCTGCAGATATAGGAGTTTATTGGAACAAAATTAGATGAAACCAGGTTTTTGTCAATCTATTACTGTATACAGCACCAAGGGGTTATATTACTGTATACAGCGCTGGGGGGTTATATTACTGTATACAGCACCAAGGGGTTATATTACTGTATACAGCGCTGGGGGTTATATTACTGTATACAGCGCTGGGGGTTATATTACTGTATACAGCGCTGGGGGTTATATTACTGTATACAGCGCTGGGGGTTATATTACTGTATACAGTGCTGGGGGTTATATTACTGTATACAGCGCTGGGGGTTATATTACTGTATACAGCGCTGGGGGTTATATTACTGTATACAGCGCTGGGGGTTATATTACTGTATACAGCGCTGGGGGTTATATTACTGTATACAGCGCTGGGGGTTATATTACTGTATACAGCGCTGGGGGTTATATTACTGTATACAGCGCTGGGGGTTATATTACTGTATACAGCGCTGGGGGGTTATATTACTGTATACAGCGCTGGGGGTTATATTACTGTATACAGCGCTGGGGGGTTATATTACTGTATACAGTGCTGGGTTTTATTACTGTATACAGCGCTGGGGGTTATTACTGTATACAGCGCTGGGGGTTATATTACTGTATACAGTGCTGGGGGTTATATTACTGTATACAGTGCTGGGGGGGTTATATTACTGTATACAGCACTGGGGGTTATATTACTGTATACAGTGCTGGGGGTTATATTACTGTATACAGGGCTGGGGGGTTATATTACTGTATACAGGGCTGGGGGGTTATATTACTGTATACAGTGCCGGGGGTTATTACTGTATACAGCGCTGTATTTTATGCCCTTTAACAAATCAGAGAGTGTAAGTGAAGTTTTGGCGCGGCAGCAGTTTAAAAGGACTGCTCCATAAAAATCTATCTGGATATTCAGCTTCAGGATTTCGTCTGTCATTCAGTTTTCCTTTCTTTTCTGATGCAGACGGACTTTCACCCCCGTGTCGGGAATTTCCATCTGCTATGGAAATTACATAATTACACAGAAAGTACACAGATGACCTAACAGGGGGGTCCGTGTGTAAAAATAACACAATATCCTTGTGTACAACTGTACTTGAGATTAAAAGCTCCCAGAATGACATCATACATCACAATATATTCTCTGCGTTCTACACACGATGCGTTCCGTCGCTATATAATATTATATATTATATATATTATAACTCCTTTAAACTCCAACCTTCTTGTTTTCTTCTTTACAGAGCGCACTACCGAGGAGAGATGGGGGAGTGGGGATTCCTGAGTTCGCTCCTGGACGCCGTCCAGGAGCACTCTCCGATGGTGGGCCGCTTCTGGCTGGTGGTGATGCTCATCTTCCGTATACTTATCTTGGCTACGGTTGGCAGTGACATGTTTGAAGATGAACAGGAGGAGTTTGTGTGTAACACTCTGCAGCCAGGTTGTCGCCAAGTGTGTTATGACCGAGCGTTTCCCATCTCCCATTACCGCTTTTGGGTTTTTCATATTGTGCTGTTGTCGGCCCCGGCGGTGCTCTTTGTCATCTACTCCATGCACCAGAGCGCCAAGATGTCAAGGGACGTGGAGGAGGAGGACGCGGCCCGCAGCGGGCAACAAGACACTTCCAGGCCTAAAACGAGGACAGAGCACCGGGGGCGCCACTTGCGCACTTTTTATATCGTCAACGTGGTGATGAGGATTTTGGCCGAGGTGGGCTTCCTTGTAGGACAGTGGTTTCTCTACGGTTTCAAGGTCGAGCCGCAGTACCTTTGCCAGCGGCTGCCTTGTAAACACACCGTGGACTGCTTTGTGTCCAGGCCTACAGAAAAGACTATCTTCTTGCAGTTCTACTTTGTGGTGGGGGTAATTTCTGCACTTCTCAGCTTGGCCGAACTTCTGCACATCTTGTTTAAGGGAAAGTGCAGGTCTGGGGGGATAGAGGGTCCCAGCTCTCCCCCGGCTTATGAGAGGGACAACTGGTCAAACAGGGAGCACGAGAGGACAAGCCACTTCCTGCTCCAAGGCAAGACCAACGATGACAGGAAGGCCAATGGCCCTGGCGGACACAGACTCTCCATATCATATCCTCAGGACACTACGTACAAACTGAAAGTGGCCCCTAGCTCTGCCCACAGCAGCAAATCTTCGCGCATGATGGTGAAAGCAGACTTAACCGTATAGGAAGACACAAAGCAGATAAAGTGGAAATGTATCGTTCTCCCTGCACGTTGACCCGGTGGTCAGAGAGAGATACGGGAAAGCTGGCACTATAATGGTCTGACCAGAAGTGGCCTCCAGGAACTGGAAGTTTCCCTTGTAAAGGGGTATTTATTTACGAGCCTGGGGCAAAAATCTATACGGAGTCGTATAAAACCCGTCGGTGTAACCAGTGCCCCAGTAACCGAATCTTCCGCCATTTTATTTAGCAACCAGTATCCATGATTTTCTACAAAATGCCATTTACTTCTAAAAGCAATCAGGGTGTAGACTTTTAAAGTGCCCCGTGGGGGCAAAATGCCACAAAGCCTTATTATAAGGAATACGGTGCAGTAATAAACGACTGAACGCAGCAGTCCAACACACATCAGGCAAACAATACATTACGTGCTCGCCGTCCGACACGCAACCCAAAGGACGGCATAGAAAGCCGGTAAAAAGAGACACAAAGGATGTCGTTATGGGGAATAAAACGTTTTGTTACACAACTCCCCATGGCTGTGATTTGTGGAATTGCCAGTGGAGTCATTCGTGGAAGTTGCTAGAAATGTAAAGTTACAAAAGCTTTTAGGACCTCAGATCTCCCTTCTTGAGATGGAAAATGGAATTGCTATCAAAACACAAAGAAACGAATAGGATTGGTCCTAAATCTACAAACAGTAAGCACATTAAACACCGGTCTATTGTGAAGGACTTCACAATTAGATTGTAAGCTCTTCAGGTCATCACAACATGCCTTTGCGGTATCATGCCATACACGCTACTCCAAATGTACAGGGTATGCATACGTACTGTAATGTAAAGACAAAGTAATGCATCGGGGGCAGCCTCCATCCACAGGATTCCCGACCAAAGGGCAGCAAAGATAGAAACACGGAATCTGACGTCGGATAAGAATCATTCAGCCAACGCTGAATGAAGTGTTTTTTTTTCCCAGGTTCTATATCGCAACGGCTACCCCTGCGCTACGTGAATACTGTACAATTTTTTAAGAAATTGAAAATGTTTCTCTTAAAATATTTGTATGTTTTGTTTTAAAATGCGGTCCAAGGATTGATAAGAATGTGTGTCGCTTTTGTCTCCTGTTTGATCGGTGACTAGAATACAACCTGTAGCATGAGTAACGAAGCCTGACTGGCAACGCTGAAAGCTGACATGGGTGCCCCTGTATAATCCCCACGCCGGCACATCAAGCCTGTGACCCTATGTTTTGAGTGCCCACTGGCCTGTTGTTGAGGACCCAAGGGGAACGATAGACATGAAGTAGGCAAAGTGTATATTTGCAGCTGTGAATACCCAATTCCAGAATGTACAGGTATCTGAAATTGTGGCGTTTACATCCAAATACATCGACATAGAATCTGACTTCTGTTAAATGGAACTCCATTAATACACGTCCAGATTCTTGTGGTTCACTCTATTATACCTCCCAGGTCTCCCTGTTCAGGAGGATCAGTCCCCTCTTTGGAACCAAAGCAGATTCAGAGCGCTATGGAATCTGCTGGCAATACGGAGCCAATTGCCTTCTCGGGCGTTCGAGCTCCCTGCGGCTCTACAGTTGAATGGGTCGCTAAAAAGAGAGATCACTTATATCCCCAACTGGCCTATTAACAGTACAAAGGTCTGTCCTCGTCAAAGTTAATTTCCGTCGGGAGCAGAATGTTCTTCAGAGGCAGAGCATCGCGATATGACATCGCATTCCAGTGCTCAGCATTAGGAACTGCAGCTGGGAGGGAAAAAAGCTCAATACACCACGGAGGGAATGTGCTAAAGAACTAAATCCTATACGCAAAGCACAATATTCTTCTGCATAAAGATTTACCAATAGGTCACAAGGTCTACTCATTACCGATCTCTATTAACACAAGTTTCTCAGGGCACAGACAGCACTACAAGCGTGTTTGTAAATGTTAAAAATTAGCCTTTTCATATAATACTTCCTTCAGAGTTTTCAAAAAAAAAGTACAAGAAAGAACGAAAATAGTATGTGCCAAAAAAGTTTATATAGTGGATACTGCAGAGATAAAAGCCATCAGTGCAGTGTTAATGCTAATACGTGGGTTAACAAATAAGATAAACTGGACGATTCTGCTAGTAATCGTTTGCACTACCTAGAAAACGAAGCCAAAGATCACACAGGGCCACTCATTATTACCGCTGGAGAGCACCGATCCAAACATCTCGCCCGTTGCTTTTTTAACTATCAGGTCCAAGGATGTTGTGTATTTTTTTGTCTTATTTGGTAGCGCGTGAGACGGACGATTATTTGTGCTGTGTAAATATTATGAATATACCAGTCTTTTCTACTGCAAAATCCAAAGTCTATTTCTTTTCCGCTTCTCTGAATGCTCACAGTCTCTGTTACAGCAATTCTGTTATTAAAAGGTTGGCCGAGCCAGTCCTGATTATCTGGAGCCAGGAAGATGCACTCCATTAGATACAGATCCAGCACTTTCTGAGCCTGTCCTGATTATCTGGAGCCAGGAGGATGCACTCCATTAGATACAGACCCAGCACTTTCTGAGCCTGTCCTGATTATCTGGAGCCAGGAGGTTACACTCCATTAGATACAGATCCAGTATAATCTGAGCCTGTCCTGATAACCTGCAGCCAGGAGGATGCACTCCATTAGATACAGACCCAGCACTTTATTTTCAGGACAGGCTCGGACAGAGCGTGAGACGCGCCTGATTGCCGTTACACAGCCCCGAGGATCCGTCTCTATTACTAGGGGTGAATCTGGTGAATTATTTGTTTTTTCCCTTTCCTGTTTTGGATCTTTTCCCCAGGAAAGCACAGATAAAAAAAATTAGACAGTAAGGAATGTTTTATTATCTTAAGTACATTTCCATAGACAGATAGTCTCCGACTGTAAAGCCGAAGACAAACTGGTTTCTGTCCACTTTAGTGTGTTACTTATCAGGTGTCAAAACATTTCTATCCAAGTCCTCTTGGTGTTTGTCATATACTGCGTGTAACTATAGACTGAAAGGTTTACTAGGAATAGGGGGGCTTCCCTATTAGTTGTGACCCTTTAACATACCTCCCAACAGTCTCGAGTTTTGGGCGCTGTCCGGCTGTTCCGGGTTGCTTCCCCACCATCCTGTATGGGGATCCATCCTCTGATCTCTGACCAACTCAGGGAAGTAAAGGCCAATGGGGGTCTGTGCCGTGGATGCCGTGGCCACCATGCAATGCAATGGGTAAGGCAAGTGGGCAGGCAAACTTTGCACTCAGCCCCTACCCACCCCCTGAAATACCTTACACGGTATTACAATGGCATATTATATGCAGTGAATATCACATGTAACATATTAAAGATTTTGCAGCTTCCCAATCATGGTAATACGGGCCATCATGGTCCCATCTTCACCTTACCATAACTGGGATCATTAGGAAGTCTCCAGATATCTCCTTCTCCCTACCAATGTGTAACACAGGGGTTCTCAAACTGCGGCCCTCCAGCTGCTGCAGGACTACATCTCCCATAATGCTCATTCAGCTAAGGGGCTGGCTGAGGAGTAAGGGAGATGTAGTCCTGCAGCAGCTAGAGGGCCGCAGTTTGAGAACCCCTGGTGTAACATATCGTACAAACCAGAGGTGAGCAGGGGAAGGAGAAAGCTGCCGACAGAGGTGTCCTTGCTGTCTTCATGAACCAAGGGTAGCAGCCCCAGCTGGGTCTCCAAGGTTGAAGACCCAACATCAGCTGCACCTCTGCCACCGCATACGGAACTCCAACAAAAATAGGCAGCTATATCAATGGGCGTCCACAGAAACCTCCCAAAGGGTGGCAAATAGAATAGGGTGGCCCTGACGGTGAATTTCCTGTGACAGGGGGGCAAATACCCCCTCCGGCAACCACAAAGCCAAGGGCCTGCAAACTCAGCGTCCTGGCAGAGTCCCATCACATATTACATATATGACGGTGTCACAGCGCCATCTAGTGCTGTAACTGTGCATCTGCATATCACAAATACCCATCCATAGATACGCACGCGTCCACGCAACTTCATATCTAAACAGGAATTTATATTTAATCAATAAAAATAAAACATTGTCCCGGGTATCGGTTACCTTGTACATACACGTCTTTATGTTCGGTGCTTCTGTCACCTCTCACTGCTGTTGTCTGCAATGTCGGCGACATTCTCACTCCGCTTTTATCAAGTAAAAAGAGGCCTGTATTGGAGAAATTAATCCATTACACAATTAAATATATGTGTTTATAAGCATTATATATAAAATACAATGTAGTAAAAATGTAAATAAAATGTGTAAAACATGCTCTTCTCCCAAGAATGCATAATTACATTAATAATTACCTTATTATTAGGAAATAATGTACTTACTGTAAGCTCCATACCAAAACATGCGCTTTCGGGTACTTATTGACACCTCAGATGGCGCTCCCTGCAGCCACTCACGTGCATGCGCAATGTGCTTCCCACGTATTACTAATAAATAAGACCCACGCTAATATTTGGCACTAATGCCCAGAGAGATGTCTGCTTTTTAACAGATCTGTTCGCAGTATCGCTTTCAGGGCTTTATCAAAATAAAAAGGGGCTGTTTTACTTCTCAGGATGCTCCTACGTCACGGAATTGGGACCATGTAACGTTATAATGTAATTTCCTTCTGAATGAAAAAAATATAAAAAAAATAAAAAAAAATACAGAAATATATTACTTGCTTCAGTATAAAGATGGCCATCACCTAAGATCCTTTCAAGCACGAGAGTGCTCCAGATGTAGGAAAAGGTTTTGTGGTCAGATGTGACCAAGGTAGTGCCTTTTGGCCAAAACTCAAACCAACGCGTGGTACCCATGCTTCATGCGTGTTGGTGACGGCATCAGGCGGTGGGGATGCTTCTCGCCAGCAGAGTCTGAGCGTCTTCTTCAAACTCAGGGAAGAATATTTGGCGCAGAACCCAGATATATTGCTTCGGCCGCCTTCACCTTTCAGCAGGACAAAGACCCCAAGCATTGGTTCAACAAAAAACGTTAACGTCCTAGAGGGCCACTCAAAGCCCTGATGTTAATCTCATCGAGATTCTGTGGGCCGACTCAAACATCGCTATCCATAGGGGACATTTACAGAACCTGAACACAAAGCAAATCCACCGACAATAATGGGTTGAGATCACTCCGATAACACGTGCAATGCTGATAATTACCTTTCCCCTCTCCCAAAAAAATGATATTAATGTGTATTTACGTAAGCAATGTATTTAACTTAAAGTTTTACCAAACTAATACCCATAACCTTATGTACTTTACGAACCATCACATCATGACGTATTTTCATTCCATTATGGCGTTTGTCATAACTGTACAGCGAGTGTCTTCCAAACCCCCACGTTATAAAAACAATGAACGGGATCCTCTTCCTCTGGGAGGCTGTTCCACTTGTCTACCACCAAACACATTGCATCTAAGCCCATGGCCCTCGAGGTTTCTATGATGGCCTCATGTTTCAACATTTCTCCTCCTGCTGTCCTTTGTTAAATCCCTCTATGTATTTAAATGTTTCATTCACATCTCCCCCCTCTATTTTCATTTATCCAATATATATACATATATCTAGCTATATATATACCGTATTGGCTCGGATATAGTCCGCCCCTGTATATAGGCCGCACCCTAAAAGTTTGGTGCTTTTTTAAAGAAAAGTGGGAAGTGCTGGCAGGGGAGGCTGTCTGAGCGTATCGGGGAGTAGGATACAGGTCCCGTGCACCGCTGCGGGGGATCTGTATCCTAACCCCGCTGCCTTCCCGGCCTTTGCCAATACGGTATATTATATATATATATATACACACACACACACTAGCTTTTCCTGATACATTTAACATTTAGTACCCCCCCCCCACGAACTCTCTCCAAAATGTCAATATCTTTCTGAAACCGGGGTCTCCAGCACCAAATACAACACACTAGGTGATCTCTGACCAGCGATCCGTAAACCGCCTGCCCGCATCCCTGCCGGCTTTGTTATAGTTAAGTCGTCAGAAATATTTACTTCCAAGTCCCTCTCTTTTGTTGTCATTGACTGCACGGGCCCCTCAATGCTATATTTTTTAACCTATGAATTTTTATGCCCCAAGTGCATTGTTTAACATTTATCAACGTTAAACTGAAGCCGTCGCACTCTCACCCATTCTTCTAATTCACTCAAATCATTAGCCATTTGGCCTGGAAACGTTGGGGGTAACGAGACTCACTACGCGCCTGCACGGAATAAATAATCGGTCCAAAAGATCAAGTCTTCAAACGCTGACCTGGGACAAAACCGACTAGGAGTAAAGTGAACCAAAACCATAAAGCCAGAGTAGCCTCTAATGTTCTCCCCCCAAAAAACACAGCCATCTAACGGTCTAACCAACACATGTTTAACGCAACAGGAGTCAAACAAACAAGTTTGTTTTAATATAAAGATAAAATGTTTGTGCAGAAGGTAGACAGAAAACTCGAGAAAAAAATAAAACAAAAAAATCATTTTTATCTTTCACATAAAAAACCTTTTCACATCTTATTTTATTTATTTTTTTCGCAACATTTTTCCTTTTTTTTCTTCTTTTTTTTCTTTAACCTCGAAACAAAAAAAAAAACTCAAACGTAAAAAGGTTTTTTTTTTGTTTTTTTTTTCCTTTGCTGGTGTTGAGGTGTGAAAACTACAAGTCCTGCGGGATAAGAGTGGGGAGAAAAGGAAATTGCAGCTTTTTTTTTTTTAGTGGTTAGAGGATAAAAGGGGGAAGAAACAGCGATACAGCGGCTGGTGTATCGAGAAACGAGAAACGGTTTTATCCTTCGAATGCCAAAGAAGCCGGCAAAGTACCGCAGTCCTCCGCTGCAGCATCTGTCCTCTTGGATCGATCTCTGCCAATTTAAAGTTCGCCCTTGAACCTCTTCGTTTATCCCCATTAGAGACCCCCCCCCCTTAGCACCCTGCCAATAAATATGTATTTTGTCGAAAGGTTTCACGTTTTTTTTCTCTTTTCTGTATGAAGAGATTCCTGTCTTCTTAATAGTCAATTATGGCAACCATGTTCTCATAAAAAAACACTTATGGATTAAAATTTGGAGGGGGAAAAATTAGGAAAAATATAAAATATTTACAAATTTTGCTTAAATTTTTTTTTACAGACATTAAGATTCATTTTTTAAAACAAAATGACGACCATCCTATTGATTTTTCACGGGTATAATCCGCGGCCCTGAATTCATATTGGACTTAACCCCTACCTCTTCTTTAATGGCAGAGTGCTCTGGGGGGGGGCAGAGTAGGGTCACAGAGTTAACGTTCCAGCTTTTCTCCCCTTAGAAGTGGATGTTCGAGTTTCACCTCCCCGATTTTAGCAGATTATAGCATGTTCCTCCCGCTCCCCCCCCCAGCACCAAGACACAGTGTAAGAGTACGTCTGTCTTATGGAAAAGTCTGTATCAGTTCGTTCTCATTCCAGTGCGTGGGAGATAAGAGCCGTCCAGAGGCACGAGGTTACAATGGAAGTGAGGGGGGCAGGAGTCCAGTTGGGGGTATTTTCAGCGCCCCTCCACCCCCCGCACACCACCATAGCTTCTCTCTTCTAAAGAAACGGTGTTCCGAGAAAGAACAGACCTGTGATTTTTTACTGCTGGATGTGAGTGGGAAGAACGAAGAAAGCAAAGTATGGGGAGGGGCAGGATTTAAATGAAAAATTGAGTGGAAGAAAAGGAAGAGAGAGCAAGACAAGAATATGAGTCAGAGAGAAGGCTGTGCGTGAGCTGGTGAGTCTCTGTCGCTCCGATGCCCCCGGGAGACGGGTCAGGGAGAGTGTGTGGAGGGACTGCTGTGAGTGGAGCTGGGGGACAGGCTGGGGCTGCAGCTCCCTGGTGGTATAGGAGTAGTCGGTTTGGAGCTGGGAGATGCACCTCCCGAGTTGTCCAGGCCCTCGGAGTTCTCCAGCATCTCCTGGATTAGGGGAGGCATGGATCCTGGGATCTCCATCTTCAGAGTGATCACACGCTCAGCGCCTGAGGAATAAGGAGAGATGCGTTACAAGCTAAAGGGGCTTATTCACTAAGCACTGAGTGAATCCTCAAAAACCAGCTCAAAGCACTATTTCTCTGGATCCATACATTGCTTACTGCCTTACGGGTCCAACGTTCAATGATTCTACTTAGCCTTCTGTAGCTCCGGGTCTTTATTAATAGTAAGTAGGTTTGGGTAGGCTACCTTCCCTGCTGTTTTAGTCCCTACTCCATCCCTTTTTTCTCGTTCCCGCTCTCGTTTATATGTCTGCTTACTGCTTTATACATTTCAAATCATATTCCGATTGTCCACGTTGGGCCAACAAACCGTTTAAACAAAAACGAGCCACCGGAGATCACTTCCGCGCACACTTACCCTTGGCACTGATGCTCCGCAAGTCAGTGATTTTCATCAACATTTTGGGGAACATGTGCGGCTTTTTGGGTCGTCTTTTCCTAACGTAGATTTTTAGTGCCTCCAGCAATGGTTCCTGGAGTTTGTCAACCTTATCTGGCTGTTCCAAGTCCTGCCGGTCTGAGGAGAGACGCTGTGCGTTACTATACAGAACAACGTGTATGCCAATAGGGACGGGGTTAAAGTGATCCAACCGCTCTACACAAATAGTTTCAAACCACAAAAAAAAAAGGATTAAAATCAAGCAAGTCGGATGCCCTGGACTTGAACATGTGCCATATCTTGGTGTTTTTTAAATACTATTTGCAGGGTAGGTGCTTTGTGTATTTGAAATAATTTCGCTAAAATGAACCACTAGGCGTCACTATGACATCAAGCGAAGCTCAAAGGAAGCGCCGATTTAACGATTCAATGAGAAGCGTGGATCGGTGCCAAAAGGTAATCATAAAAGCTGTCTACGCTGTGAATCAGATGGACAGATACAGAAAACGTCTCTCCTTGTAATCCGTTTCACTCAAACTCTGTCCTTTCTTTAAATCTGAGTAACCCCCTAACCTGAAGAAAATAGGGGGTCCAAACGTTTACTAAAGGGCCCTGGTATCCCCGATTTGTGCTCATCTATGTAACGCACCACCCAGGGACCCAACACCAACTGATGGTAAAGAGATAGCATTTGGAATTTTAGATCCATATTTTGAGGCCAATCCCAGAAGGAAACGATCAAATTGTTTGTTAAAAGCGTTACGGCGACCCTGAGATGACGTCATGTTGGGTACGGATAAGCAGTTCTTTACCTCCACAGATTAGGCAGATGGCGCTGAGAAGTCCGGTCTCCGCGTCGTCCATTTCTAGCGGTAGCAGCTGGTTGGCGAAGGCAAAGACGAGATCCGTAAGGGGCCCGAACCCAGCATTGTGCATCTGCGTTCGGTTTAGGGTGAGTCCGTCTGAGAACGTCATGGTGTCCTGGTCAGGGGTGTAGCGTGTGCAAATTCGCAAGATCTGTGTTCCAGGGGTGGGAAAAAAGCAAGCGTTAGACCGGGCCGGCCCAAATATTGACAGGAGAGCGAGAAATACAAAGACTTTATAGGAAAAAAGAAAGAATGTCTGTTGTATTCTGTTTACAAAAATGTGTAACTGTTTCCATACCTTGACAGAACAGAATACATATGAAATTATGCGTGTAGTTTTCCGTGTGCTATGGGAAGCTGTTTTCCAGCGAGCTACTCACTTCCTGTGAGGACAACGTGCTGAACCACAACAGGAAGTAAAGATTCCCAGGACAAATTGCTTCCCCCAAACTCTGACACACGATCTCGCCGTAACACCAGAACGCACAGATCGGGACTCGGCCGCAATGAAGTCGAGTCATAAGAAAAGCCTAAAGGGCCACACGTCACTGGGCCGTCTCTGGGATGCGTTTTAACATCCACTGGCTAGGGGGGCTTATTACAGGACGGTGACAAGGACAGCAGGGCAATAAGAGGTTTGTGTCACTTAAAGCAACAAAATGTTAAAACTGGCATCACATCTTCACTTGTCCTTTCAACGGACCTGGGGCCCGGCGCTTCGGCTTAAGCCACCCCGGGGCATTTATCTCCAACGCATTGGAGCAGCTGGTAGACACCAGAGACAGGGCAGCGAGTCCCTAACCGACCCTGCACTTAGTTAACGTCTACCGCCAAATACGCTTCATAATTCATTTATAATTCTTATTGCAGATATCAGTAACACGCTGTCTGTGATAAAACATTCATATCACTGGAACCTCTGCTTGATGGGGCATTTATGGAGACACCCGGTGACCTCACATTCTCGAAGCTATATTGTGCTATTAAAGCTACAATACAATACTAAGGATCATTAAGGACCGGAGAGATAAGATTAGGAAACATTCGTCTCTGTCCAGTAGAAGATGGGGGAGAAAGAATTAAAGAGAACCCACGAGTTCCCAAATATTATCATTCGGAAAACAAATATTGGATTAAGAGCAGAATTTTCCTGTAAAACTGGGAACTTTGTGCAACAATCTTGCCTTCCTAAACATTGACATGCGGCCCTGTACTATGGAACGGCACACATATTCCTAATGTGCGGAAACTCCATTAAACGCAAGCGGTCTGTGGTAACCGTGCCCTGGCAGGCGAACCGAATTCCACAAGCACAATGTCACGCCGATACAACGTCTTCAACAGAGAGATAAAAAAGAAGGTAATCTCACCTCGGAACGGTGTGAAGGTTACTGGATCTGTGGTGCGATGGGCCAACCACGCCAATTAAGGACCTTGGCCTCAACAAATTACCATTTAACCCACTTTCCCCAACGCTGCGCACATTTTATGGCCGGAAGAAGACTTCCAGTCGCCTTTATTCAGACACCGGCACGTGATTTCACAGATCTGAGCTGATAACCAAAGCTTTTGCAACAGTTATGGGGTCGTCGCCCAAACACCGCGTACACATCGAGGGGAAAAGAAGCCAAGAAGGACTTACAAGGATATCCAGGCAGGCAGCTTTGAGGAGGGTGATCTGGTCGGCAATGGTCAGAGTGGTGAATCCCGGCAGCTGTTTGGCAAATTCCACCGTCTTGATGATGCATTTAGTGGAGAGCTCGCTGAATTTGTCCCAAAGGTCAATGTCCAGGGAGACGCGCTCCTCTGCGCTGAAATTCTGGGGTGGGAGCAGCAGAGATAAGGAGGTTAGGAAGAGTATGAGAATGAAGCGACAGAGTGATAAAAGCGGCGTGTGAAAGTGTTAAAGAGCGGCTTTTCACCAAAGTGCGTGTTCAGAAGTGAAAGGCCGGTGTATTCCCTGCAGGCTATGGCCCCCTAAAGACTCTTCCAAATGTTGGACCACTAGGATTATTCGCGTGTTAGTTCAGCGGTGTGTGGTCAGTGTGTGGCGGCACTCATAGCACAGTGTAATTAAGACCAAGTTCACTAGCTGGGTATGGATAACACAGGGGTAGTTGCTAGCTGTAGTGTTGACACGGGAGTCGTTGGTACTCACTGTAGTGTATTTGCCCAGCTGGCACAGTGCAGGGAAGGTCTCCTTGTGCGCTTTACGCACTTTCTCAATCAGATCTTCGGTCTCGGGGCTGAGCACGTAGTTCTCGGACGACTCGGATTTCGGGGGCTCCTTCTTCTTCTTGTTCCGGTCATTTCGTACAGCTGGGTAAGTGAAAGGGGGGGGCGCAGTTAATTTGTGTAGTTTGTGATAAACGGCTGCATTCACATAGTAGCTACCCATACGTGATAATTACAAGAGCCTCGAAGACAAACATTCAGGAGGATCCCCGACTATAAACCGCGCTGCTCTGTATTAACCAAGTTCCCATGATTCCCTCTTAAAAGGGTAGAGAAGGTCCAACAAACCCAACTGCCCGATGGACTTAATCATTCTAAAGGGCTCTCTAAATAATACGGCCCTCCCGATAATAAAGGCTTCCAGAACACCACCATGGGACAGCACAGGGGCAGAAGTTCCACCAGGGTATCCATGGACAAGAACTATGAATGGAAGCGGCATTTTTAGCTCTCCCACAAACTAAATGTTTTTGCTTCTATAAACAATAGGAATGAAATGCTTATAATTGCGCGGTTTGACCGCCAACGTATACAATCCCTTTTAGATTCATCATTCCGCCAGCATCTTCCTGCAAACGTATTTTCCCAGAAGACGTGGACGTCGTGCTGGTCGACATGTAAACATTTTATAAACGCTAGCGGATATATTTGTACCGTATGTATAAACAGCAGTGTGGTGTACACCGGGGCTGCACGTGGGGCAGGAGAACCGCGCATGTACACGTCACACAACGTATAGATTCCGTCTAACAGCTGTCCCCCCGGCATCCAGCTGAACGGACGCACCACCGGGACAGGCAACTCGGCAGCAACATGTTACATTTTTTGCTTTAATTTCTAATAATGTTATTTTAACAACAGAATGACTCTGTCTTAATCACCTAGACACTGACACCGACTAATAAAAGTCTATGGACAGGACTTCATCAGCATAGCCATAAAGAATCAGCTCAGTGTAAAGTTGAGCTGGGAAAGCCACCCAAAATGTCACATGACTGACAGCAATGGCGGCCTCCAGGAAAAGGCAGATTACTGGAAGCTGAAATGTGTTTTAAGCTGAAATGAGAGTATTTGGTTTTCCGTGGGACAAAGTGGGGACGCAGTTACTAAGCCCGACAAGTGAGCGGCCACAGGAGAAGCTAAGTAGAGATGTACAGATCACTCACATTCTTTGGACATGCCGACCTCGAAGCATTTCTGCAGCCGGCAGTACTGGCAGCGGTTCCGGGTCACCTTGTTTATGATGCAGTTCTTATCCCTGTGGCACGTGTACACCATGTTCTTCTGTATACTCCGCCGGAAAAAACCCTGCGGGGAAGCGAGGCGTTGTAAGAAGAACAGTCCTGATAACACATAACGGGCATGCAGACCAGATAATGAAACGTAAAGCTTAGCTCTCTATAGAGATTACGCTGTGGGCGCGGGGGGGGGGGCTCCCGTCATTCCAAGGATCACATCGGTTTGGGTACGAGATGCAGGAACAGGTTAAGTCCACCGCCACAGACGCCGCGGTCTCTAATAATATATCCGACGTTCACAGATCAACGTAATGGATCCTGGGCTACGCGGGGGCCTTAAGCCTTTAACGGCGAGGTATCTGGCGCTTTATCGGCCTTAAAAGCGTTACATGCCGAGTACGTGGAAAAGAACCATTTCCGAAACGATTATTTCAATGGATTTCCACTAGCCGAGCAAAACCGGATAACTGATGGATTTTCAGAACGGAGAATTTCTCGAGTCCCGCTTGATGGATGTCATCGATGAACGGCAATCTCTCAGCCTCGCCGTGGATTATCTCTGACGCCGCTCAAGCAAGGGCTTCGGGTGCATGAGAGCGTTATTAAGATACTGCCATTAAAATACATCATGACCCCGTTCGCCATCGGACGCAGTTATTACACAGCGCGCAGTGTTCTATCAGAGCGATGTCTGTCTGTCTGTCTGTCTGTCTGCGCTTTTATAGAGGTTACTTTACTGTCGGATTGTAAAATAAAAGCGTATCACTCCACTTAAAAGCCCCAATGTATCGCCTACCTACCCACCAGTTTAGGTCATAGGTAGACGATACATTGTAGGCAACTTGGGCACCTTAACTCACTCCCGCTGACCGCTTCCACCTGGGGGAAACGTCTCTTAAAACCCGTAAATGTTCAGATATTTAGAGCCCCTAACAGAAGAAGAAGGTTTGGGCTCATCCCTGAAATACAGAAAAAAAGAGAAGCCCCCTTAATAAACATTAACGCCGACAGCCTCTACGCTTTATAAATGTAAATAAAGGGCCCTCCTCCCCGCTAGCGATGCGTTTTGTCGCTGGAATTCTCGGACGCCCCAGTTCAGCTTCGGGTTTGCGCTCCGGGTCATCGTCCTGCTGGAATTTGAATTCCCTCTGAGGATTCCAGAATTTGGCTGACCTGGTTGCGTATGTTTTTTGCGCTCTCCCTTCCCTGCTACGAAGGCCAAGGCCAGAGAATAACTCCCAGCGGGAAGATGTCGAGTCAGACCCAACTACGACCTGAATAAAATATAAAAAAATCTACTCGTACCGAGCAGGAGGGCTAGGGGACAGCGTACGTACCTTGCACCCCTCGCACGCGCTGACGCCATAGTGATACCCCGAGCTCTTGTCCTGACAGACGAAGCAGGGTTTGTAGATCCTGGGCAATGGAGGAGGAGATGGGGGGCTGGGGACGATCTCCTCCGAGCTGGTACTCTGGGTCTCGATTGCTAAAGAAAGAGAACGGAGTTAACGAGGGATTCCTGCGCACGCACAATGGAAGTCTCAGTACACACAATGGAAGTCTCAGTACATGCCCCGTGTGCACCAACCCACCCCCCGTATTAATACCAGCAGGATCCGAGACACCCTTCCTATACCACGCTACAGAGACGGACCGCCAGAAACAACACCTGACTCATCAGGTTTCACGGGGGACAAGCGATAAACGCCCGCCGCAAAACATCACGCATTTAAAAAGAAAAGTACCTGCCCATCTTGACGAAGTGCACGCTCCATAATACCCCCAAATAGGGGCAAATCTTTGTGGACTACATATCCCACGATTCTCATGATGGCTCATCATGGGTTACGTCGTTCCTAAAGACTTTGTGTTGACGTTATACTTGGCAGATAATCTTTGTTAGGTGTAACGATGTTTTAAGGCAAAAACAGTGGTTTTAGAGCCCCCCCCTATCGGATAGACCTATATTCAGGCCTTTATAAAGATCTTATAATCGAGCCAATGTGGTATCTATAAAGCGGATAACATGCTTGGCAGTTAAATTCGCTCCAAAAAGAATTCCAGACAATCAGTTTTAGTGAAGCACAACTGCAACCCGAGCCAACGGCCTTTCAACAGCCAACATATAAACCACATCTGGGAAGAGCTGCGCATGATGGGAGTCATGGTTTGACTGCCAGTGGGGTGAGAGGTGGGATCTAGAGCCCTGGGATTTAAATGCAACGCCTGGATAAAATACTAGAGCCCCTGATTGGCCCAATCTAAGCCACTGGAGGAACGGCTAAACTTTTCCGATGCCCTGATTGGCCCACTGTCCAGTGCTGAGGAGAGCCTAAAACTGCGCATAGTTGGTGGATCCGGAGGATCTAGGACCGCATCGTCCAATAGGAACAATCATTTTGATTGGTATGTTGGCCTCGGCAAGGGAAGAACTGAGATACAAAACAAAAATCAGTGCAAAACAACAAAAAGGTAGAGCGGCCCAGGGGCCCCCGGAGATCGGAGAACGCGAGCCAGGAACGGACGGGCCCAATTACATTCTGCTTCACATTAGCAGCAGGTTATGGGAGCCGTTCTGCGTCTCCGTGTCTCGGGTTCCTGGAACGGAGCTCACCATATGGTATTTATCCTCAAATCTTATCTGCCCGACCCTCAATAAATCTCTCTGCACTTTGACATCCCCCCCCCCACTGTTCCAGAGCAAGAGCTGGCAGGTAACCCCCCCCCCCACACCACATTTCTGTGAATTCCACTAAAATCCAGTGGTGGTGGTGGTGGTGGGTTTAACCCTCTGTGAGCCGCTCACCCATAGGTATGTCCAGGCATCTCAGCGAAACATCTGGGATGGGCTACGCTGTGAAGTGACGCGGGTATCCCCGGTTCAATTTACTCTCTGGTTTGTCAATATTTACACATCCATACAGTAATGCATTAACGGGGATCATAAACGTAACACAAGGAGGTCAATGGACAGCTCCTGTTATATACAGCGCGGCGCTAACCATACGTGGAGCTCCGAGCACGGCCTTTGGATGCAGAGATTACACAGTATGTAGCCTTAGGATCTAAACGTTAGCTTTGCCGCTCGGCTGGGAAGCTGTGCCATGAATCCACTACTGCTTCTCTGCAGCAGAGTTCTCTGTTCTAGCCCTGGTGTCGCAAGCATGTGGTTAACCCCTTCACCCCCGGGGTCCGGGGAGATGCCGAAAAAGGGACCAAAACAAGAAAAAATGAAAGGCTTTGGCGGAACAAACAGATCTGATGCCGAGGAAAGTGTTAAAAAGTTACGAGCAAATTATGATCAGGAAGGCAAATGAGGTCAGAGGTTTGGCAGTTGGGCAAATCCCCAATTCCAGAGGGGTAAGAATGGAGAGCAGATGGAGGGAGGAGGCAGAAGACAATAGGTACATTGTTATAGGGCGGGGGGGGGGAGCAGAGCCAGTCTCCCCTTAGCAGACCATGCCCCAATGTGCGGGTAATATGTGACAGGTACCCACAGTCCCTTTAAATATACACAGGAACCCCGGCCAACGGCAGCCGGTTACAAACAGCACAGTAACGACACGCGCTACACCATCCAACACATGTTCCAAGTACCTGCAACGTACAACGAGAACAACGAGACGAACAACGAGACGTACAGCCGGTGCCAAAACGCAACGCGCCAAATCTGTACCACCTCGCACATACACTGCGTGTACCAACGCGTGTACACGGAGCACAACACATACATCATAGTGTGTACCAACCATACAGACACGGTACAGTGCAAGCAGTGAGAGTACACTGCCAGCTGCTAATACACCACACTACATGTGTACACACGACACACACAGACCCCGACACATCCAAACTACACCCGGTGAGCTGCAGCCCCCAACGTATAGCAGAGTGACGGCTGGTTCTAGCATGCTCATGGTGGTCTCCAGCATATGACTGGCCGTAAGTATACCATGCCAATGGGGGGGTGAAATACGGGGGACCCCTCCGCTATCCTATGCATTTAAGAGAATATGTCCCTTTAAGCCCGCGTACTAAGCCTACTATGCATCCATTCGTTGGGTTAGGGGTACGAACACCCCAAGCTGGAATATCTTTAGGGTGCTTCGGTCTCAGCTTTCGCTGTGCGATATAATATATACATCCAGAGAGTATATCCTTACACATATACACAGCGCAGCCACAGATAATCCCCACCCCCACCAGCAGACAGGGTAACACAAGTGTCCTCACGTTACCCCAGCACAGGATCATTTGATCCTGAGTCACCATCTAATCTCTCAACGTCAAAGCTAAAAAAAAAAAAAAAAAAAAAAAAAAAAACACCCACTGACAACGGCTTCCTCCCTGCGTATATTACCCCGCGCGCATGTACCGGATGGGAAATGCCCCGCTGCATAGTAGTGATAAGTATCTGTACCCCGATAAACAGGCGTGACGCTCTGTAGCATCGTTTCCAACGCGCTGCTGATCTGTACAGCGATAAGGAGCAGGCAGCTCTGCTTCACGCCGCGGAGCAAACAGCTTACCTAGCGATGCCGAGTACTGATATACACCGAGGCAGCGCCGTATGAAGATCTATACACTGGCGTGGAATAAACATACCGCACAATGAAATCGTCAGTGTACTTGCGCATGCTTGGTACTTGGTATAATTATAGAATGTTATAGAATTCAACTAGAGGCCCAGATGTCATGTAAGGAAGTTTTACTTCACTTAGAGGGTAGTCGATACATGGGACAGCCTTCCAGCAGAAGTGGCAGAGGTTAATACAGCGAGGTATTTGTAACATTCATATGGCTATTGTGGATCTAAGACAAAGGACCAAAAAAGGTTTGATGTTTGTTTTTTCACAACAGGAAAAATGAACAGAATAACTGAGCAAAAATAGAATTATCTCCTCAATCTATCCCCCCCCTCCACACCATTACAAAGGCTGCCTGAACCAATCAACAACAATCAGAAACTCAACAATAGAACAGAGATAAGATAATCACGCAGATTCCGAGAACTGGGCTATAAATACATACATACATATAAACACACACACACACACACACACACACACTATATATTATATATATATATATGTTATTAGAATATACATGATATATCTATATATATACACAGGTATATCTTATTTAGGCAGAACTCCCAGGCAGTCTATGTCTATATATATATATATATATATATATATATATATATATATATATATATATATATATATATATATATATATATATATATATATATATATATATATATACACATACATACATACATATATATAATATACATATATACACACACACACGCTATATATATATTTATTATTAGAATATATATATATATATATATATATATATATATACACACACACACTATATATTATATATACATTATTATTAGAATATATATACATATACACACACACAAACATTACACAGGTATATCTTCTTTAAGCAGCCTCCGACGACATTATTCTTAAATGTTAACAGACAAATGTTCAGCCCCCTTTCCTCCATGCACCTGGGGGGTCTTATTTGGACACATCCTCGAACCCCCAGTTAACCAACCTCGCAGAACATGCGCATTCCCCACTGTATAATATAGCATATTACATATACTCTGATAACGACACCGCAATACCCAAGGTGATTTCAAATTATACCGAGTACCCAAACAAATCCAACAACGGTAACGACGAAAGCGCTTTCCCCCGATCCTTCCCATCGAGCAGAAACGTTCATTAATGTTACAGAGCGAGCCGGGTTCATTATCAGCGAGCCGGGTTCATTATCAGCGAGCACCGCGAGGTATTCATTATCAACGCACAGAGTCGTTACTTTAAACTAGATTTTAATTATAAGATTAAAAAGATAATCTGCCAAAGGAATGGAATAAAAGTCCCCGCGGTTCAAGAGCCAAGAGAAAGGTAAACCCCTCGGTGGGGTGAAAATCATCATCACTTCTTTTACTTTTGTGCTAGAAAATTCTGCGTTACTACACAGCCAGAAAGCGGAGGGCTGGCGGCCCGAGAGGGCCGAGAGCTGGGCAGGGAATAATGCGCGGAGCACCGGGTCTGCCCCGGGGTCTCCGGTGGGCAACACAAGTCCTTGCAAGCACACATCCACTTTTGATGCACTTAAAGATAACCCTCCCTGACCTCCATATTAGCCAAGTCATTATACTTTGGTCATTATATTACTGGGGCATATGGCTAGACTTGCCCCCCAAACCCCCCAAAAGCTGCCTGGGGGCCAATTTCCAGTAGAACCCACACCTACTCCCTGTGTAGAAGTGGTAGGACCCACAAGGGTTTATTCACTAAGTCAGGAGTTTGTCACCATGCGTTATAAAGGGCCCAAACCAGTGAGCTTCTGCTGCAAGAACAGCTTGGCCGGCCCTGCATAATGCATAGTGAAATACGCGAGGTTTCTTTAATGTCGGCCCACAGACTGAACTAAGCATTAAAAATTGAAGTGAGAAAGTTGAGATCGCTCCTTTCCTATAAACCCCCTGAGAAGCGGCACGAAACCACCGCTAAAAATATCTGTAAAAAAAAAAAAAGCTAATATTTTCTTTATTTTCTTTTGCAATCAAAATGTTTCTGAGGAGTTTGATAACTCAAGAAAAAAAGCAAAATAAATACTTACCCTAAAGAGCAGAACAACTTTACAATTTAAAATAAATAAATAAATAAATAAAGCTACATTTGAAGAGCATTTTTTGTTACTGTTTGTGTTTCCAAAACCTCTTAGCAGGGTTACGGATTACAATGTATCTGGGCCATACTAAGAACATACGGTTGCGGGGAGGAAAAGCATTAAGTACTGGTGGGTAGAAAGGTATGAAGGCATTATGGGTCTTTAGTAAACAGGATATTACTAGTTTAATTTTGTAACGATATTGTCTACAAAAAAAATGGATCTTTTCCAATTACTGTTAATTTAGCACCAAAGAGAACAATCTCATTAGCGGAGTAACCTGGGGGGGGGGGGTGTTTGATCCCCATCCTCGCTGGACGTCTCCGGGATATCCTGTTAGCACAACAAATAAAAAGCCTGATTGCGGCCATAAAGGCTCAAGTGTTTAAGGCTTTCGAATGCGCATTGTGAACGACTGCTTTGAAAATCAGTCCTATTCAGGGAAGCTGCTGAGATGCCTCCTGAAACCCACCAAAGCCCACCCCTGACACAGTCATGTAAAGCGCTTTATCTCTTCCTCTGCTAGGACTTTACAGCAAGGCTTTAAGACGTTTCCGAAGTTATTAAGGGGCTCATCATAGTACATAGGGCCACAAAGTACTCTAATTATCCAAACCAAGTGGCCGTGTTTCCTGTGAAGAGGGCCGAGGACCTGATGCTGCGACCGTTGATACATCCGTGAGCCGTACCATTAAGGGACACATGGGGGACACATCTACAACTGTAATACGGTATCGGTCATAAAGATCCTTGTTGGGTCTTCCGCTACGTGCTGTATTTCTCATCTTTCGTCTAACCACCGACCTTGAGTCAAGAACCCCAACAAAGTACAAGTACAGGCCACCTGCAATCAAGCAGGCAAAGAGATACCTACTAATCCCATCGGAAACGCTCCATGTATTACACGCTGCAGACCTCTGTATTAAGAAGGAGCTCTAACGCCTTCTATGTTATAACAATCTCTGAAAATGCCCAATTTATGAGCAAGAAATAAAAGCGTTAAAAACTCAAAGAAAATCCGGGCAAATTTGCAATTCCAACTGGAAACAAACCGGCAAAGGCTAAAGTGGGTAATTGGCGAGATTAGCCCCCCTCCCGTTTTATTTACTATTATCAGACCGCTTTAATTACTGTATACGTTACCCTTATCACTCATTATAAACCCCCACAAACGAGGGCAAAGGGTCGTTCCTGGTGGAACAAACCTTCGCCGGAAAAGCAAATATCTTCAGTCTCTCCCCGTCAGAGACGCTCTCTCCGCGGATGTTCTGATAATAGACGAGATTCCATCTTTTCATTTTAAAGGTGAAAAGAATTCAAACCGGTCTCTGCGGCCCTGCGGATCCGGCCAGGAACGTGGCGTTTCTCCAATGCGCCAGCCCCATACTGAAACCTTGGGTTTGGAGGCCAGGTGTCCTTTAAAGCCATCACGCCAGCTTCGTATTGTTCTCCGATGTTTAGTGCCGCTGATTGCGGATCGTAAAGACACGGGCTGTATGGGCCAAGGGGTTTCCAGGCTAAACATGCGGTGAAACATTGTACACAAGTCAAAAGCGGGGCCGTAAACAAGCGTCAACGTACCCAGCCCCCTCAATCCTGATCATCCAGATAAAAGCAGAAGGTCGGGCGATCTAACAATGACCGAGATTCCTGGGTTATCTATGGCTGGAGGGCCAACTTCTGCATTACAAAGGAGAGGCCGGGAATGTGGGGTGGCGACAGGCGGGTGATGCACCTTATTACCCTCTCTATTCAAGGTGTAAATCCTCACACAAACACCACTTTATCACTTCTACCCATCCCACCTTTCTGCTGGTCTAACCCCACTCCTCGTTTCCCGTTGTGCTAGGCATACTTCTAGTCATATACTAGGCATGAACGTTCCCAAATATAATACAGGTAAAAAGGCCTGGACAAGTTCTACGTGCCGTACAGCCACCGTTCATTGTTTACATGGGTCCAAAACTCAACATGGTCCTCTGGCCAAACAACTCTAGGACCCAGAGGGCCTGGCCTACCGGAGCTGCATCCGCTCAGCTGAACTCAAATCTTCTCCACGCCATTTGTGGATATTATAAAAAATAAATATAAAACCCAAATCATAATGTATACTAAACATATCGGATTAACACCGGAAACAAGAGAAGAGACTGACACTGGGGGAAGCGTTTTGAGAGAAGATTCCGCTCTAATCTAACAGTGTTGTGTTTACAGCCGCTGGGGGGTCCGCCAGATACCTATAGCAGTGTTTACATGGGGGGGGTGAGTCCTGCCCATCCTCCAAAAGCAAGAAGATAAGAGGGGAGATAAAGAAAAGGATGTCTGATTTCTGTCATTTCTGCATGTGGCATCCTCTGTAAGAGATAAGAGCCATCCATACCCATCCCGTGACACACACAACACACAACCCCATCCCATGACAACACAACACACAACTCCATCCCGTGACAACACACAACTCCATCCCGTGACAACACACAACTCCATCCCGTGACAACACACAACTCCATCCCGTGACAACACACAACCCCATCCCGTGACAACACACAACCCCATCCCGTGACAACACACAACCCCATCCCGTGACAACACACAACCCCATCCCGTGACAACACACAACCCCATCCCGTGACAACACACAACCCCATCCCGTGACAACACACAACTCCATCCCGTGACAACACACAACTCCATCCCGTGACAACACACAACCCCATCCCGTGACAACACACAACTCCATCCCGTGACAACACACAACTCCATCCCGTGACAACACACAACCCCATCCCGTGACAACACACAACTCCATCCCGTGACAACACACAACTCCATCCCGTGACAACACACAACCCCATCCCGTGACAACACACAACTCCATCCCGTGACAACACACAACCCCATCCCGTGACAACACACAACTCCATCCCGTGACAACACACAACTCCATCCCGTGACAACACACAACCCCATCTCGTGACAACACACAACCCCATCCCGTGACAACACACAACCCCATCCCGTGACAACACACAACTCCATCCCGTGACAACACAACACACAACTCCATCCCGCAGCAGCTGCATACAAAGTCTAGTTCGAGAAAACAAAGCTCAAATTTTTTCAAGATACAACTACTAGATGTAACGCAGCTCGCTATTGGCCAGTCTAACGGCTAAACCAGGCCACCATTTTGTATTACCAAGAAAACGCAATGCCAAACAATGAAGACAGAGAATGGTAACATATTACATCATTATTAAAAGGAAAATGAACAATATGTCCATTACGATTTAGAAGTTAAACAGGCCTCAGGGGAACAATCTCAAAATAATGGGTTTTTCCAATCAATGAAATAAACCGTGTATAAAATCTTACTCCATGCCCTGTCAATGGAATGCTAATCTAAACATGTAGTGGTAGCCATCAGGCATCATCACAAGAGACTTTTAATGTGAGAAGTCTACATATCCACCCGAGACAATGGGCCAAGTTTTCAAAAAGTCACTCTAGGGCAAAGTTGAAAGTGTGTTGCAGTAACCATGGAAACATAGAATTTCTGTACTGGCTGCTCCACACTTAACACCCAGAGTTGTGTCTTATAAATATAAACTAATTAGGGCTCAAATTAGTAACAAAAAAGCCTAGGACAGAGAATAAGCTAGGCTGCCTTACAAAACCTGACTTCAGGAATGAGAGCAGAGCGTTAAAAACAAACAAACAAACAAAAAACATTTATGGGATTTCAGACATTCATTGACATATAAAAGGAAGGCGTTCTACCTCTCAGGCCTAAAATTCTATTTAGAAAGATAAACTATTATTTATAAAGTAATAAACACTATAGTATACTCTCCAAGAAAATAGTTTTTTAAATAACATCCAACAAATAAATGAAAAATTTGAAGATAATCGAAGTAGTAAAGCCCCTATAGCATAAAGGACTATATTTTGTTCTTGAGAGGTTTTGCCGTCGACCGTATAATTTATACACAGAAGAAAAATGACCTATTGTCTGCGCACAATTATTTTATCAGACCCTAGAATAGGATAACCCACAACAGAAAAATTCTAAAAAAAGAAAAATTCTACAAACCGGAAAAAAAACATTGTGAATTCCCAATAAAAATTGTTTGAATTTGGGTAAAATTACCAGAGAACGGGGTATGGTTAAGTAAGGAGGGCCAAAAGTACCCAGATCATGGGTTTGCGACCTTTTCACCTACGTACAGTGGTTTGAATGGCTCCAATGCTGGTTCCGAAGAGGGGTTCCGTATCCATGGAGGGGCCCGATCCCTTTATCCTGCATCAGACATGCCCGGTTCTGTGTATAGAAATCCATCATGTGGTAGTGCGTGGGGCTTGCACCCAAACCGGGGACATCCACGTTCTCATACATCTTGTGAATGGACTTCAAATAAACCATGTATCAAAAATAAGCGACTAAAGCAGATTGCTGCCGTTATATATTAAAATATATATATTTCTTCGGGGGGGGATAGCTGTAGAATGTTTTGAGGTTCACAAAAAGATTCCTCAACAGAAGATTCTAAAAGTCAGGGATGAGGGTAGCAATGTCCATCTGCAGACAAATCCAACGGTGCTATCTGATGGGAGATTCCTTTGACTCTCCGCATGGATTCCATCAAACAGATGAGAGGGGGAGGGAGCGGTGGAGAATTTAAAATCAAAACCCCACTAGCCGGACAAACAATGGTTTGAGAATAGCTTTTTCTTGCGGCCCTCGGAAGCTCCGAACCCCAAAAATGCCCTTTATCATGCTGTGAGGCGGATGTCTGTCGGGCTTCCGCACCTTCAAAATTTGCCCCCTTCAGGGTAGTATATCCTTTAAATCCTTATTTTGGTTAAACGCTCCACTCGGTTTCTTTCACAGGTGGAGCAGGTCAATTAGGGAGAGTGGTTGGGGATTAAAAGGGTTGCCTGGCATTGTACTCCAGTCTCTTAAAAATAGAAAGTCTTAAATACAGAAAATCTGTTTAGGGCGAGAGGCGTCCTTCTAATCTTCGTGGAGGATGCCGAGAACCTCTTTGAGGTTAAGAAGTATCCTCCTTTTTAGCTTGAATGTTTTGTGTTTTTTTTCAGGCTTCTTACACTGAAATCCCAGATTTTAACGCTGGGAATCTCACTCCGGTGTGTACAGTCCAACAAAGCAAACAAGAGTATTCCTCCGGGATTTGGGACCTATGCAAAAGTCCCTGTTTGGGATCAATCTCCACGAGGCTAGTAATCCTTGGTGGGAATCGTCAGATCAGTCTTCTACGGGATTAGGGATCTACTGATAAATAAATCCCTTAGCATGGAATTATTTTTATAACCAGAGATCTATTTAATATTGAAGCAGATGTTCCAGGAGTAGAATCATTCTAAGGTTGCAAGTTGGTGGATCCCTGAGAAGTAGGTCCTGTAGTATGGGGGGATCCCTGGTAATACAAACAGTTCAGGAGGAAGGGGATTCCTTGGTAATGGTGCGGTGCAGGATAAGGGGGATACCTGGTGTCCCGAGCCTGCAGTTGGTCTGAAGGGTATTGGGGGTTCCCAGCTGCAGCCGCTCTGTAGGAAGGGGATCCCCGATTCTCTCAAAGCAGATTCCGGTGTCACACACAGCTCAATGCAGCAAACTACACCACTGTCTCTCATCTCCTCCTCTCTCTCTCTCCTCCCCCTCCTCTCTCCATCCTGATGGACTGAAGGCAGCTGAGCCCAGCAAGTCAACACCCCCCTTTAACCTATTGCCTGCCAGCGGGGACAAAACATTCTCTACAAAAGACAGATCTTCAAGGATCCCACCCTCACATGTATTATTTAGGAGATGCTATGATCTAAAGGCCTCCCCTCCCCACTCTCACACCCCCATCCCGGATTTGCCTAATATCATGCATATGACCTCTCCCTGAACCTTTTTTTCCTCACCTCCAAATGACCCAACCAACTCCTTCTCCAACGTAGTGACATCACAGAATTCCCACCCCCCCCTGCACATTTTAGAATGAACTGACCCTCCTTCTTTGTACCCACCTCCCTTACTGTCACACAAACATTCTTACACTGATACAACATGTGTGTGTGTGTATTGTGGGCCTCGACTTACCTGTGTATATCCGGGGCACGTCCCGGGGCCAGGTAGACAGACAACAGATTTTATGGGTCAACTGCTGTACATACATTGATACATACACACACGCACACACACACACACACACACAAAATGTTGGACGCTATTAAGAAACAAATTCTGTATTATTGTTAATCGTAATATTACACATACATATCTCCCCCCAATTATATATAAAACACAAAGTTACAAAAAAGGAAATACCGGTATACTGGAAAATATATACCGGTATTTTTAGCGAGTAACAGTATTTTGCGTTGTTTCCTCTGAAACATTATTAATAAATACAGTAACATAAAACACAATGGAATAAACACAGAATAAACAAAACAAAACAAAAAACAAATCCACTCCCCCTGGGGCGGGGGTTTTACTGCTAGGCTTTTGCATAATTTGAGTCAGTCCAAGGACCAAACCAACTTGAGATGTGCGGACAGACCCGTGTGCAGGAAGACCTGTGTGCAGGCAGACCCGTGTGGCCCGTGAACTCCACAGGGTCAGCGACACTTGTGGGCGAACTCCACAGGGAGCGTGCCTGCGCATCTGCGCACATCCAGGGGTGACCGGCGTGGAGGAGAGCCGTGCATGTGGCGCACACCTAGCCTGCCAGCTCTGCACATGCGCACTCTAGAACAGCGTTGAGCATTCCCTTTGTTTTTAGCACCCATGCTTAAAACAAGGTGTGCCTCATTGCAAAGCAGGGATTTTAGATTTCAGATATCAAGATTAACCCCTAGACACCTGAGGTCACAGTCCGGAGCAGACTCATATTCAGATTCTACATATTCTATAGATCTTCCCAATTGGTAACGTTCACTCACTGTTATATCACAGCGGAAATCCCTGCTTAAATACAGGTAACTTCAGAACACTTTTACTTCTTGGCTTCCACAAGGACTTTTACTAGAACCATTTGGGGGTCACCATTAGTGAGCACCTCCAATAGAATCTAGATTATCATTGACTATTAAGGGCTTACTAACGAAGAGTCTCGGGGGCAGCTCGTTAAGGAGGTTCCCAGGTACGTTTATGTCGACGTAGAATTAATAGAAAGTAAACACGCTACAGAACAATGTGTTCTCCTGCGAGTAACAGCGAGTAACAGCTCCTGCGAGTAACAGCACGCGCCCAATCGCCAGCAAACAGACAGCAGACAACCGTCTTCCAACAGCCGCCATTCACAGAACCGAGCAGGAAGCGGCCGTTTAACAGCCATTAAAATACAGAAGAGTCTTTCTCCGTTATTACAGATAATGAGGTGCATTTAGATCATTTTTAAAAAAAGGACATTTTTACCTAACTGCATTGAAGTGGGGTCCCAATCCCCCAACTACCCCCCCCCCGGTGCGTCGGCCGACTTGGGAGCTTTTCCGGTATTTATGGAATAGAGAAGACAGCTTTTTGATCTAAACACGTTGTGTTCTGATTGATACATTAATTTGTTTTTATGATTGCCCTGCTTTCTCTTTCCTATCGATAAACAATAATGAGCAGTTATATCGACTGCTCACCCTCTTCTCGCTTAGGAATAGGAATGGCCCTGCATGGGACCTCTCAGGGTTTGACCCCCGAGTCTCTGGGTTTTTGTCCAAATCTCAGGGTGAAGGGGCAGATTTTGTGATCGTAAAAATTGGTGCGTCTGCGGCCAGTCTGTCATGGTCGATATCACTGCTCGAACGCAATTAAGTTTATCTCTAAATAACGACCAGTCAAGGTTTCCACGGTATTAGAGCCATTCTGTTAACACATTTGTGAACAATGGTCTATTAAAGGGTTAATATTTCAGGAGCCTCAGGGTCAGCTCATTTAGAAAAGTTCCCAGGTATGGGAACGGGATCCATGTAACCAGATGACATTATATGTGACTTATATTCTCAACATGAAGTAAACCCGAAATAACGCATTATAATAATAAAAATAATAATAAAAATAATAAAAATAATAATAATAATAAAAAAAGTGTATGTTAAATGCCAATCCCTATAGATGACATCATAATCGAGGCGTTACACAGATATGCAGCCTGTGGTGAGAAATACTATTTCCTTTTCTATGAAACACTAAGAAAACGCTCTTCCCGATGTCTTTGTAGGAAAAGAAAAGACAAGAGGGAAAAATGGCGTGTTTTGGAGGACAGGGAGTTTGGGGCGAAGGGGTGGAGAAGAGCTTTTATATGCACATGAAAGTTTTTGTTTTCTTTCTTTTTTTTTTAATTTATAACCTCTTTACAATTTGCAGGCCTCTTATCCCAGGATGGTGGATAGCGTGGGGGGCAGGAAGGATCGGTAATAAAATGAGAGGGGGGGGCGAGGGAGAGATCTCCAAGAATGAATTCTCTTTATCACTGACCGAGATTTACGGCCAGAGTCCAAATGGAACCCTTGATGATGTTTCTTTAGATGCCCCGGGAAGGGAGCCAAAAGGGGTAATTCGGAGGGGAGGGTAACATTTATGGCTCTGTGAGAAATTCTTGGGTGACAGATGTGAGAGCCAAATAAAAATGCACAAGTAATTATTCACTCACACACACTAACGATACTTCACCGAAGATTTGTGTCACTCTACAACGGTACGGAAAGTATTTGAAACCATTAAGTGTCTGTTTCCATCACATTAGACACATAGAGATGGGAAAAATGATAGGTGCAGCCCAATTTTGTGGGGGGGGGGTCACAGAAATGCTCAATTCTTCCTCTTTTTCAATAAAGCAAGCATTGGTTCACTCGGAAACACCATTCATTCGCTTTGCTTCTGGCTGCCTCCTGACGTCAGTCGTGCAGCAGAGCGGGGTGTGCGCGCATGCGCGTCTGCTCAGCCAGCGTGAGAATGGGCTCCCAATCTATTCTCCCCTTGGGTCCCTTCTGCACCATGCGCGTGTTAGCCTGTTTAGACAGCTGGGGTGCCATAACAGCAAAAGGTATTTCTCAGAGAAACATTCAGGGATATGGGGAGTGTGAGGGCTTCGCATTTCTTTTTAACCCCTTTGAAACTGGCGATAAAACAAGAAAGTGGCGGAAATGCTACATCAACTGCATCCGGGGGGGGGGGGGTTTAGTTCTCTGATGACAGCCCCCCCTCTGCATTGCTGGCTCTCAGCTAACAGACTCTATATAAGGATGATCGCACACAGGTATGAAAAGCCGGAACAGAAGTTTGGGCATTTACCCCCTGCGGTGTCAATGGTGACACCGCGGGAAGCATCAAACAGAGCAGCAGATACCCTGCAGGGCACCTGATACCCCACCATGTCTGATCACACATGCTGCGATCGAGAAAGCAAGCCTGCAGAACCCTGCGTCTGGATCGCTGCGTGAGAAGCGGGAGAAACTAAGTAATGGGGAAAAGTAAATAAATTAATAAATTAAATAAGTAGCGATAGTAAACAATAAAAATAAAAAAACAGGAAAAAATACAACAAATATTTAAAGTGTCCCTTGTAATGTCACCAAGATATCACCAGGGTACAAGCGATCAGGGCTGCAAAATTTCAAGCAATTACTATTAGCCTTGTTTGTAATCGCCCAGCTGACATTAAGCTTAAAGAGTCCCGTGGTACCAATATTTTTCAATTTGAGCATTAAGTACAGCATTCTATACAGCAATGTAGGCCGGTATTGACAAAAAACATTTTTCCCCCTTTTGTTCAAATAAACTTCATTATGTGCACAATCACCACGCTGAGCTGATGCTTTACGGCAATGCTAATGAAGTCTGCTCCAACGCGGACTTTAATTAGAGTGCCTGGCTGGATAAGCCATTGTACCATTTTCCACAGGCACTATGATGAAGAGCCGGGGGTTTTCTCTAGTGGAATGTGCTAAACTAACAGAGCGAGAACACATGCAAATGGCCAGAACTGTTAAAAAGAATATATTTATATTAATATTTAATCGAATAGTAGGAATGTATGAATTTGTTGGGAGTTCCCTTTCAAACCCCGAACCGGAGGCTCAGTAATCGGCTCCGATTTCTAGAGCCTTCGGGCAAACTACAGGGAGTTCCCAGGTATGTTGCAACGCGGTGACATCCCGGATGGGAGCCAAAACAAAACCAGTTCTCCGCTTCTGTTCATTCTTACGTAATTCCCTCGCCTGAAATTTCCATACCATTCCTCCACGTCAACACGCACTTCACTTCTCTTCCTACTGTTAGGGAACGGCGGCACCTAAAACTAATGATTGTAAAGAAGAAGATCTTTAAGCGCGACACGCCGTATCGCTATTACACAGTAGGGAAGCACGCGGCTCCCGTGGAACCCCCATTAAAATTTAGGAGCCAGCTGGAGATCAATAGAAGGCAAAAAAGCGAGTGTAACAATAAAATACTTAAATCTGTGGTGTTTACGGATTTAACAAAGCTACATACATGTATTAGATCCCACCTCATGTATATGCTGTGGGAGCAGCCATCTTAATCTCATGTTCTTCGTGATTATTCCTCCCCATTAGGTTATCTCTCCTTTAATGTTAAGTTCTTGATAATTGGTTCAGACAGTCTTTAGAAGGATAGGAGGAGGAGAACGGTGATAACTTCAGGAAAGGATACTGATTAGATGTGATCTTTAAGTCAAACATTTGTAACAGAGCTCAGCCTTCCTTTACTTTGAAACAAAATAGCCCCAAATAATCACTCTGCTTTGGGTACTTTCGATAAATGGATTTAGTGATCCTAAAATACATGAAGACATTAACTACCCTTTTAAGTGCTTTAATCAGCCCTGCGTCCGTCAAATACCGCTCTGGGGGATTAAAGCCCAGACCTTCCATTGTTTATCATGATGCGGCAAGATAAAGTCTTGTTAGTTTTAGCCGGCCGGGATGGCTGACGGGTTTTCTTAATGTCAGAGCGCCTCAAATGTCTTCCAGGCAGCATACAGGCTCGCCAGAGACGATGGTATTTTCACTCTTAATATGTTTTTAACCAGGGAACTTTAATATTTTTGTATTCAGAGGAGTAACCGTAGAGTATACAATAATAACAGAAATGGCAGAAGTATTTAAACCTAACCGACGTACACAGAAACCATCCCATACGATGTGGAAGTCTGCTGATTTACATTATATATATATATATATTACACATATATACCGGTATACACACACACATACATACATATACCGGTATATACACACATATATATATATATACACACACATTATATATATATATATATATATATATATATATATATATATATATATATATATATATATATATATATATATATATATATATACACACACACACACACACACACACACACACACACACACACACACACACACACACACAGGTATATACACACACAGACACGCGCGCGTTCAGCTCCTTCCAAACCCAAATAATGCGCTTTATTTCGCTCTCATCAATAAAAATCACCCCATTGTGTTCCGTGATAAAGTGTCCCCCCCGGGGCTGATTAAAGATGGCCCCTACTGTGAGTTCCTATCAACTGCTCCATGACTCCACTCTGTTAACTACACAGCTGGTGTAGGCCCCAAATAGCCCAGACCCGCCAGAGGGCCCGACTAGCTTTCTAGAGCCAAACTCTATGATCCTTCCCTCCCCACTTGTTTTATTCCACCCCCCTCTCCCTGTTCTCCCCATCTTTATCCGCTCATTCCCTCCGTGCGCCTCGTCGTGTGTCTTGGGTTTCATCCGGTCCCCACGAGCTCCCTCTCCCCTGCTCTATATTCCTATCTTTCTAATCTCTTCCATCTCGCTCCGTTTAGGATTTCATGGTCTCCCTCCCGCCTCCACTCATCTCTCTCTCTCTCTCTCTCTCTTTTTTCACCCCTTCTTTTCTTTCCTGTTCCGAAACCGAATGTCTCATTTATAATATTACACGTACTGTCTCTCTCTCTCTCTCTCTACAGAACGTTCTTGGCGCACGCGCTCGTATATCGCTGTCCCCCTAGTGACATCATGCATGGACAGACAGCTAAAATCTTACAATCTCGCCATGCGTGTTTATGTATATTTCAGTCCCCGTGCTAAATACAGTCATCGCATAAACGCGTCGTTTCCAGGAAACCTAATTATGTACAAAAACATACGGCCTGCGGGCCGGCTGATGATTTTGCGCTATTACATATTTTTTATTATATTTATTTATTTAATACGTTGCCAGGCGTTTGGCTATAAAGAGAAAAGCAAGACTTCCTTCCTTTTTATTTATTTATTTTTTTACATTTTATCATCCGACCTAAATAAAAAATTAACCAGTAGCCATTACGTTTTTCGACAACGACCCCCCCCCCTCCAACCGCCCCATTCTGAACAGCTCAGCAAATAGCACAGGCCATGATAAATGACAATTCGCGGTGATCTGCTGAGCTGGGGAGTTTTTTTCCCCCCTCTCTTAACTTCTTTATTTAGCAGAACAAAAGCGCTGTACAAAACATGATAAATATATCTATATAGGATGGTTTGTTATAATGGGGGCACTAACCCTTTCAACAATCCTTCTCTCGACAGGACAAGAGACGAGTCAGGACTGCCTTCTGTATTACAAATCATAAGGGAGAGAAAAAAATATATATATTTATAATATTAAAAAAAACAGAAATGTGTTATTTAACTGATCTGATGATGCGATTACTAAGCAACATTTAGTTTTTTTCAAAAAATTCCGGGGTTATTAAATAAACCATAAATGTTATTCTTTTTAAAATATTGCTTTCCCGGCTCAGAGGATAAAATTTATTGGTAAATGTAAAATATACGCATTTCATTTTAGCGACATAAATTTGAACACCTAAATAAACGAAAAAGGCCGTATTTGTTTACGCACGGCAAAAAAAAAATGTATGCTTTCATCGTCTCCTGCAGCCAAGGAGTTAAATTACATTTTTACCACTAAATGCTGCTTTCGCCTGTGTTCTGACGCTGTAAATTTTTAATTTGCCTCTATGCCCAAGGACTGGAAGTCTTATCACAGAAAAGATAAAAACCAGACTTGATTACGCCGCAGATATCTGAAGTAGAAAGTGAGGTGTACATATTTCTATATATACTTATATGAGGTGTACATAGTTTATATATTATACTATATATATATATATATATATATATATATATAATAGAAATAAATATAAATATATAGAAATAATAAAATATATATATAGAAATATAAAAGGGTGAAGAAATAAATATATAAATAGATGTATAGAAATAAATATATATATATATATATATATATATATATATATATATAAATAAAAAAAATTATATAAAAATAATAATAATAATATATATATATATATATATATATATATATATAAATATATATAGAAATAATAATATATATATATAGAAATATAAAAGGGTGAAGAAATAAATATATATATATTTATATAGAAATAAATATTTATTTTTTGGGAATAAACAGAGTGAGCACTGGTAAGGAAAAAAATATATATATAAAAAAAAAACCCAACCTAGTACACCCTTCCTCCACTGCAACTCTGTCATTCCCAGCCTTGCACTTGAAAAGAGAGCCATTTATCGTGCCTGTGATGTAAGGAGGCAGCCAAAGCAGAATAAATGGTGACAGCGTGACACTGCGCTCACAAGGCCTCCAGCAACCAGAGGAGCCCAAAACAACTTGGGCAAAAAAAAAGATCATAATTAATCTTTAACAGCAGCTGGGGGGGGGGATTGATGAAGGGTGGGTGACAAAAAGAAAAGCTGCAGGCGGGGTGGGAGAAGGGGAAAAAAATAAGGAATTCCACTGGAAAGCGTCCCAGATGAAAAACACCAACTTAGTAGGTAGAAGAGGGGAGGGAAAGAATGCAAGCTCTGTGGGTCAGCAACAAAAATAATTATAATACCGTATTCACTAGTCTATGACTAATAGATTGTAAGCTCCTTTGAGCCGGGCCCTCCTCACCTGTTGTCTCTGTAAGTCAATTTGTTATGTTACATGCTACTTGTTATGTCCTGTCCACCCGTTGTACAGCGCTACAGAATTTGATGGCGCTATATAAAACATTTAATAATAATAATAATAATAATAATAATACAACTCTCTGAGTGGATATCATTGGGTGGGCTTAGCTGGGAACAGCGACACTCTAATACTGTGACACTCTAATACATCGACGGGACGCTCTATTGCGGACTTTCATTTTTGTCCATAAAATGAAAAGCTGCAGTTTATTTTACGAGGTCACCGGCTATTTCCGGGTCAGGCGATGCAGACTTGGAAATGGCCATAGAACTCCAGGACAGTTGGAGGCTATGCCTTTCCGGGTCACATAAACCATGTATGGGTTTTGGGTGTAAGTTACGGCAGATCTTGCCGTCCGGCGAATCCGAGACCCCGGTGGATAAAAGAAATGCTTGTAACGCGGCACATCTGTTTAAAGGAACGGCACCAAATAAGCCGATTTCGGATTATTCAGCTGGAAGCAGCCCATTAAACTCGCCAGGTGCAGCGAACGCTTTGCCGGCAGCTGCGCGTAATGAAATTATAGCATCTTGGGATTTTAAACCCCACGCGAGATGCAATTTAGTGAGACAGGAAATGTGGCGCGGCAAACAATGGCCACCAAACAGGTCGCGTCGGCTGCGGCCGGATGGCAGGAAATGAATTGCCTTTTGTGAGTGAGGCTCTGACTCGAAACGCACAGGGGGCTTTATCTATATCGGCTCTTACCGGCAAATAACCTTAACTATACGGTGATCCCTTCACGTCATCTGAACCCCCCCCCCATACTACGCGTGTAAATACTACACGGGACGCCGCTATAGAAAATACACATTTTTGAAAGTGGGTTTCCACGTACACAAAACACTCATTCCGCGCCCGTGCATTATGAGAAAATAAACCTCATTGCCTTCGTTTTGATACCGTTTAATCACATAAAACACAGGGACCTTTAAAGAAGAGTTTTTCAGTTTCTATGGCAACAGCCTACCAGTGGCTGCTTGTGTGTCACATGACAAGCGTTCCAGGCAGAAAAATATATATATGTATATGAATGAGGCAAATTTTACTTGATTAAATAATTATTTCCTGGAAGCGAATGGATATTCAGCGGTACTAGGAACGATGTCATTAATGCCGCTTTTGGTTACAAAGGGATCTCATTTTAGTATTTTGTTAAGTTTAACACTTTTGACCATAACTATTCCATTGAGGGAAACAATAATGCCTACCAGAAAACAGATATTTGGTTTCAAACGCACACATATAGCATTATAAAAAACACAATAACGGCTACAGATGCCCAATAAAATGTTATATAAATGGACGCTCATTGAAAACGATCCAATCGCTACATCTGCATGAAAATGAATACACATTCACAAAGCGGTGTCAATGACAAACCCGACCCTTCTGAGTGGAGATACCTGCTGGGTCAAGGCTTGGTGAGACAAACGGTTCTCACCCGCCATAGAATTCTACGATTCTATCTAACGGAAGTTGAGAGGTTCCACAAGCTGCCCGACCAAGACCTGTGCCGGCCTCGGTGAGACTGCCCGCTTCTTCTCCGTGCCAAGTAGGTCCTCAGCACTTCATAGTTAATGTGGCAGAACTATGACAATGATATATAATGGTTAAGGGTGAAGGCTAATGTTGGTCCTGCAGAAGATGGAGATGTTGGGAGAGTTCATTTCAGGGAAATCACTTCCCACAGACAAAGCTTTACGAACGTCAAAGGTCCCAACCAAATAAATTAAGTGGAAAACACCTTTCTAATATTCCAATTAGCAGATTAATCTCACAAATAAATTAATCAGCAGATCCTAGCCAATGGAAGTCGCCCCATATTTAGATTTCATGAATCCAGTGCAGACTGCTAACACTCTACTCAATGAGAGAGAGTCCCGGAGATCGCCGTCTGCAGCGGGCGTTCCTACAAGATCGCTAAGCATTTGATACAGCTAAGGGCTGAACAAGATTTGGGTCTGAGCTATCGCTGCGGATGTTTTCCTTCAATGTGTTGAGAAAATATTAATCCTTAAAAAGGCCCCCCTCAGCCATCGTGCGCTCTTTCACGTGAAGGATAGCTCTGTGGCCCCTGCTCTTTTTTGAGGAATTCATCAGAATCCTTCCTATACATTTGCCAACCCCTAAGCTCTTTGGCTTCGGCCTAAAACAACTGAGCGCACTCACTGTACGCTTACTAGAGACCTTCCAAAGTGCATACTCAGAAAGCACTTCCATTTATTTCAATGCGAGCGCTTTCCTGCCAGCGATCGCAGAGAGAACGATGGTGCTTTTATTCCTTCCAAGTAAAGAATGTGTATTAGAAATACCTTGATAAACATTCTTGATGGCACGGGCACCACAGTGCCCCTTTAAGTTGGCAAAAGAAGACCCAAAATTCACAATGTAACATTTTTGGAAGTCACCTTCACAGACCCGAACACATTCTCAGCCGCAGCCTTTCCGCGCTACTCAGGTGGAAGCAATCGCTTGCGGCAAAAGCTTCTGTCACTTCTTTATGTGTCGGTGACGCTTTGACTACCAGGGGACTACGTACTGATCATCCGTAGCTGCTTGACTTCTTAATACTAAATGACAGATATTCGAAGAAGCCGGTCCTATAATTTGAGGAAGGAAAATGCTATTTTGTTGTCGTGCCTTCGCACCCAAAATGTTACGGAAAAATCTTCGCCAGTTGTGCAGCCCATCATCTCTTATTATCCTAGGTTATATGGTTAACCCGACCAATGCATCCATGTGATGGTGTTTTGTTGGCTCCATCATGTTGAGAAGGAAAGCAAGTATTTACTAAATCCCACAGGTTACAAAGTAATGTCAAATTCTACTGAAATTGGCCTTCAATCCTTCGCATTTAGAGACCAGAAGACTTTGACGGAGAGCTGGCCTCCACACTGAATGACGATCGGCAAAAACCAGCATCTGGGGATATATTATTGCTGTTTTAGCGCCGTCTGGGCCCGCGTCGAGGAGGCAGGGGTCCGCGCGGCAGCTTGGCTCGTTAACCGCATTACACCAGAAAGATGGTGGCGAATTGGGCAAAAACACGGAGGAACGGGTGCGCCAAAAACCAACTCTCTCCATCCAAATAATAAAGGGAAGCCAATACAGAATTGGAGGGGGCAAAGTGTAAACAATGTGTAAACACCGGTATTCCCTGATTTATATCAACTTGAGTTATTAACAATAAAAGGATGGCAGATCTATAACTTCTCATACAGATAATCAAATTAATGTTAGGATGCACAAGACTAAAAAGGACAGGGGGTCACGAGCTCCGTCACTTCCCCAAATTCCACGTTTTACACTAAATAAGGATATTTAAATGCTATAAGAAAGCACATTGTATACCAAAAACATCTTAGGCTCCTGTTCTGAGGATCTGCATGATTATTCCTCCCCACTAAGTTATCTCGGCCCTAATGTTCAGTTGTTGATTGGTTCAGGCGGGGGGGGGTTCAAGTTAGGAAATGTTTTAAGTAATGCTGGTCCTGCCGAGAGAACGATCTCACAGAGTTAATGTTTAACCTTAATATCACCAAAACGATAACAATGACGGCCAAACCAGAAACACAAGCCTTTTAATTACCGAATGTGCTTCTATCATAAAGAAGTCTAATGATTATACTAAGAGCCGTGATGGCGACAGTTCCAATTCAGTTGGGATTTAGGTGAAGCCAAAGCCTTGGCGAGGTTAAACACTGCTGGGTTACAGTGGAAAGGCTTTGGGAATCCATATACATTTACGTAAAAATTCCAAAGTCTGAATAAATTTCCTCTCCCCGCTTAACGTCCCTCTAGATTGTAAGCTCCTATGAGCAGGGCCCTCCTCACCCGTTGTTTCTGTAAGTGGAATTGTTATGTTATATACTACTTATGATGTCTTGTCTACCCATCGTACAGCGCTATGGAATATGATGGTGCTATATAAAACAATAATAATTGTATATGGGAGTATTACCTGAGAGAGGAGTCACGTTAGGTAAATAAGGCTTGGACACATGGTCATAAATAGTGACGCCAGATATAATGGTTGCCAGACTGTTACCACCTGCATCAGCGTGGGGGTTATTTTTTCCACATTTCCCCATACATACCATATTTTTTGGAGGGGGGAGCAATAAAGCCATGTCTCATTTTGCTATAGGAAAGGATCAAACGGTATTTATTTGGGAAAAAATTATAAAATGGGAATGGCCGTCCCTTTAAATCCATGACATATAAGAGATTTTACTTTTACGATGGACACATTTTCAAAAATATAACCCGAATTGTAAATTTATATATATATATAATTTTTTTTCTTTCTACAAAATGTAACCCGATTTAAGGCGGCTGTAACTGGGGGGGTGGGGTCTATATTCAGGCCAATTAAGTATAAAACATGATCTGTGTACTTAACCCGAACAAAAGCAAAGAGATAAAAAGAGAGAGAGAAGCAAATAATGGAAGGACACGGGCAGCAGAGAGCGTTTCCGTATAGTTACCGTGTAAAGTTTTTGAAATATTCAGTAAGCGTCACCTGATCTCAGGGGAGCGATCGCTGCGGCGTAACATGGGATCCTTTGATACACCTGCACAGGGTTAAGTTGGGGGGGAGGGGTGGAATGGCTTCTCAGCGAGTGGGGAGATCAGGCAGTAGGAGGCGCGGAGAGTGTGAGGTTATTTGGGGTAACAGGAGGAGTTGGAAGGTCTGCCGAGCAGGACGCTCTCATCCCTCCTGTTTCACCGTTCAGATCGGTCTCCTTCTACGCATTATTATCCCGGTTTACAGCGCTGCGTGAAACGCTACAAACAATCTACGGGTAATATACATAATGTGATACCCGGAACAGAGAGAGGAATTACATACATTGTACTATATATATATATATATATATATATATATATATATATATATTATACACACACACACACTTATACATACAGACTGAGCGTATACTGCAAATATAGGAATGAAAATGGAATAATACTTATATGGAGCAATAAAAGAAGTTGTAGGAAGGGGTGATATGGAGTAATAGGAGCAGTTGTGGGGAGGAGTCATATGGAGTAATAGGAGGAGTTATAGGGAGGGGTGATATGGAGTAACAGGAGCAGTTGTGGGGAGGAGTCATCTGGAGTAATAGGAGGAGTTATAGGGAGGGGTGATATGGAGTAACAGGAGCAGTTGTGGGGAGGAGTCATATGGAGTAATAGGAGGAGTTATAGGGAGGGGTGATATGGAGTAACAGGAGCAGTTGTGGGGAGGAGTCATATGGAGTGATAGGAGGAGTTATAGGGAGGGGTGATATGGAGTAACAGGAGCAGTTGTGGGGAGGAGTCATATGGAGTAATAGGAGGAGTTATATGGAGTAATAGTTTGATGACAATTTATTGACTGCTGAGACACTCACTTTGGGTACACATTTGCTTTTTTTCATTATTTTTAAAACTTTACACAAAACAAAGCCAATACGCAGCATCGCATGACCGGAATCTGTCCGTTATCTTCTCTGTAAGAAACCCAGACCTTACTTGGTCCTCGGCCCAGTCTTCTCCAGGAGAGCCGTAAACCTGCCCCGTCCACACTTAAGACTCCTTCGCCGTATAAACCCCTCCGCAGTAGACGCGCTACATGTGCTAAAAACGTGTTAAACTCTCACTCGCTCGGCTTCTCCGATGCACAGAGCTGCAAGACCTTTATAAATAAGCGATGGGGACGGTGACTGCCATGAAAAACAGGCAAACTTACAACGAAGCGTGCATAAAAAAACACAAAAGTCTATACGAATACAATGAGTGACCCCGGACTTCGATTAGCGCGTAATATTTATCGCTTGCTTGAGGACAGAGATTATTTTCTATCAGAAGGAAATATTACCACATAATGGGAAGATGTGGCTCCTTCCATTGTACCGCCGCTGCCTTTCGTGGAGTTTATACCGATCTCAAAAAGCAGAAAAACATTGCAGGATATATACACACACATACATATACACGCACACATACATATACACGCACACATACATATACACGCACACATACATACACACACATATATACATACACACATACATACATATACCCACACACACACATCCATCAGTGGGTCTGCTTCACCCGCAGACCTACCTCTTCCCTTTAAAACCTCCTAAAAATGGAAGCATTTGGGTAAATTCAATCATTTCAGTCCCTCAAATACCTAGAATCCCACGGACTGAGTAATGTTAAGTGACAGAAAGAAAAACATTAATCGGACTAATAACAGAGGCCAGAGGCAAATTGTGACTTGTAGAAAAGGTATAGTGAAAATTACACAAATTTCACCTCCGAGGATCCAGCAGTCAAAAATATAATTTATACAGTTGGTTACTCAATATAAAAAGGAAAATAGAGCTTCCCGACTTAAAACGGAATCCATCCATTACATCATATTTAAGTTAGGGCAAATTAAAGTGAATTATCACAACAAAGAGAAGTGAAACAGAACGCTGAGGTCTTCTACGTTCGCCTCTGGAGGCAGCAATGATCAAAGTTCTGTTTCTTCTTCTCCTGGAAACGGATGTTTTTGTGTTTTTTTCCCCAGATTCGTTTTCAATAATAGAAACGATGAATTCTAGAATATTTTACCCAGCCCAGAGTCATGTGTTTCCCCTCTAGGATCACCGCATCACATGCATTCCCTCTCTGTAACCAAAAGACACCCCTTCCCCATTCCTAGCCCGGCACGTCCACCCCCCCCCCCAACATGGACATCACTTGACAAAGCGGCTTCTGGCCTGACTCATTTTTATCACTCATCGAACATCAGCTGTCCCGATCTTTACAACAGTTGTCGGCATCCTCCGAGATTCAATCTGCCATCACAGGGCTTCTTTCCACGCTCGATTCTGTGGACCGCAGTACGGAGTAGTGCAAGAACCTACATACGACAATATATTTGGGTCCGTAGACAATAAACGCATGGCAGAAAGACCAGGGCAGATCAGGAGATGTTAATGGCCCCCAACTCGAGCATATATATTATATATGTTATATGTGGGCTACCGGGCACAAAGTAACGCAACGTGATGTAAGCCCCGGAGCGCATGTCGGGCTTCTAGGCTTTAGAGGAACTCCAAAGCTTCTTCAAAACCATTCCCCGTCATTATTCATTAACAAATTGCCAAAACGATATACATAATAATAATGATTTTACAACGTAATCCAAAACCGCATACACATATGGATAGGAACATTCCATTAAGTAGTCTTTAAGTAATTTTTTTATTATGCGACTGCCTGGACCATTCAAAATGCTGGAAGACCACCAAATGGACAAACGTCCCCTAAAGAAATACAAAGTCTGGCCTGCGAATAGAAGGGGGGTCTCCTCCTCTAAACCTGGGTCACATAATGGACCTACACAACAACAAAAGCAACAACCGATACTCCGTGTCAATCCTCAGCATCCTTTCCAACAAAGAAAGACTTTGTGCTCAACACTCAAATCCCTGAAGAAGCCTCACAACAACGTGAAGGAACACGCGGTGAGAATACTTCTTTGGCTCCTCTATACAGACAGAGACGTTGAAGGTGATCTGAGCACAATGACATTTTGTCCTCGTATGAGTGCAGGTGGACAAAGCAGCGTCTCCACCTGTGTTCATGAAAAAGCCACCTAAGGTGATGCAAAAAGAGCCCTGTTCTGTTGACACCGAGGAATTCTCGGCTCACCGCCGCAGCCTGGACCCTTCTACTTTCTATACAAGCGTGCCAAGAAATATCCTGGAATTTATTTACAAGCGAATCATTTGTCTTGACTTTAAAGTAAACGAAATAATCTTTAAGTAAATTTATAGAATAATAAGAGGTTTAAACGTCCCCTTTAAGAGCAGCAAAAACATCAACGTTAAGGATGGCAAATAACACGTTGGTAAGAGACGCCTGTTGCTAATTTTTTGATTATTTTGGATGAATATTTTTTTTTAAATGCTGGCAAGATCGCTGCATATGACCAAGGTGGACACCGATCCGGGACCTTCTTGACCATAAAGGGTCCTTGCGCCTTAAGAAGGACACATTAACCCCATCTGTCCAAAAAGTGTACCCAATGACTCGGCATGGAGCCGGATCAGCCAGGAAGCATGAAAATGAATCGGCAATTCAGGAAACAGGAAAATTACTCCGGAAAGAGAGCGCCAAGTACCCAAGCGACAACGAATTCTCATTGCTAACAACTAAAAGAAACAATAAAAATACAGAACGCAAGAATCTGCAATAATTGGGAACATTAATATTACTTGAATATCAGAAGTAAGAGATAATAAAAATAATATCCATTGTGTTGTTTATCATCACTTAAGAAAAGAAAACACATAAATTTGTACACCAAATTTTTTTTTTTAAAAAAAGTTTTCTATAAAATTGTCAAGACTTCTAACTATAAATTTTAATCAGCTCATTAAAATCTAGGGGGTCCTGCAACGCCACGCAAGGAAAAAAGAAAGGTAAAAGCACCCGGCTCAATTACCTACACACAACACGGGTAATATAAGAACATTAACACGAGTGAGGGTAGGGAAACGCTCCAGAAAGGTCAGCGAATACTAACAATATTACATTAAAAAAGCCGCATCGTCTCCCAGTTCACATACAGAACATTAAGGAAACAGAAGTAATATCCCGGATCCGGCGAACATACCATGCAAACACTCTGTTGACGAAGACAATGGTCAAGGTCACCTGCTCGTGGTATTAGTAACCGGGAACCCGAAATATAAATGTGTTTATACTCAATATAACGTACGGGAAACACAGAATGTAAATACAGAGCACATATTGCATAAACACTCGAAAAACATGTCAGCGCATTGTGTCTGGAAGGGGTACTCACTTGCAGGAGAGGGCGTGCTGTATCCACTGAGGGGTAGCTGGTGTTGCACTCCTGGTAGCCCCCCGGGTGGAGACATGCTACCAAGCATATGGGGAAAGAAGAAGGCATAGTGGGGTACGGGGTATCCATTCATGTGTCCTGGCCCAGATGGTGGGCAGGGGCTGTCGTTACTAGTCATTATTCAATGTCCAGCCAGCTGGACCAAGTCAGGCCCCTTGAACTTCCATCTACACGTTTCTCAAAGAGGGGGGATACCCCCCAAATGCAAGTGCACAGGAGCAATAAATCCAAAGCGTTAGATCCACCCACAGCGAAAAACTCCAAGGATCTTCGGCAGGAGACGTCTAGAAGCACGACCTCGTTTTCCCAAAGGAGAACTAGAGATATCCTGCGGGTAGCTGGTTAGAAACGGGACGACATCGGACTTCTCGGTGACGGAAGATGCTCGCGGTTATACGCCAAAACTCTTCCGCTCAGGGTCACTGTAAGAAAACAGCAGAAGAATAAGGAAATAATGAAGAAAGTTAAAAAAAAAATAAAAAAATAAATAAAAGTGATATTAAATGGAATATCAGGTGGTTAGATAGGCGAACGAATAGAAAAGAAGACAGAGGACGTAAAATAGCGTCAGGGAGAAGAAAAAAAAAAAGTGAAACATTTTTGACAATTTATTATTTTATTACTTTTTGATATATGCAACCATTCTTTTTTTTAAGGCTTTTTTGTGTGATAAAGATGATTTTTGAACACCCTAATGTTTGCTCCGATGAATTCTAGGGTTTGGAAGATTTTGACTATTTCCATAGTCCCAATATCCTTTAATTTATTCGGTTATTCAATATAAATCAGAGACAATTGTGAAATGTAGAAACACATGGCGGATATCCTCAATTTTTCTTTTTATTTATTTATTGAATATTTGGTTTACCAGTCATACATAATCTTGTCTGCGTTAGGAATACCGCGTATTCAGTCAGACGTTTGCTATGAGGGTACTGTGTGTGCTCTGAGAACAGAAAATAATAATTAAAGGCACAACGCTGTCACACTCCCATGTCTTTCATTCTTCGCATTTGCGGTGTTGCGTGCATGAACAAATATAAGAACACAATGAACATGCACGGCATTCGGCATTATTATCAGCATACAATTGTTATTCAGCTTTTGAACAATTATGTTTTCAGCCATAGGCTTAATACCGGCTTTTTTTAAGTTTTGTTATGTGTATGCGCTGTTTTATGTCATAAAGATAGAAAAGAGATAAAATAAGTAGACAGACAAGAAGAACAACAACGGAGTTAACTAAAACCTTAATAAAAGCGGCGTATATGCCTATTCCTGTTAACCACTCGAGGAACGGTGCTGTATGATTTGTCCATGGGATCCATAGTTTTTTTTTTATGGAAATTGTCAAACATTAAAATGCAAACAGCCCATAATTTCAGGGAGGCTGTGCTTGAATGCAGGTGAGATATGGCTCCAGTTCTATACCAGAACCAGACCACCATTTCACAATCAATCAATCCTTAGCTGTGTCTTAAAACACAACTTAAGCCACTAGAATGGATTTGGTTGTATTGGTTCCCAAAAAGACTCACAGAATGAGACACTAAAGCCATTAAAGCTTTCACGGCTTCAGAGCGGTCCTTTCTTCCGACGGTAATCAGAAACCTCTATAGGCCCAGGGCCACTACAAACCGCTCTCATGCCCAGGCCAAAGCAGTCTCTCCAAGCCTCTTGCCTCTGCCATTGTTGATACCCAAGCCATTCACCCTGGTCATTTGCCCTTCAAAAGTTTTTTGGGCACCTCAGCTCTACCCTTCCAGGCTGGTCTCAGCATCCACTGCCCAACGTTCTCCTTCCAAACCACTCAGTCTCTCCTCTGCTCAAGCCGCTTACTATCCCCCATCCAAGCTTCTGATTAATTCTATTGCTATATCTTTGTTTCTATGGTCTGCACTCACGCCATTGCTGATTTTCCTATACCCGCTTAATTTCCACCACATCAGCTCATAATGTCTCCATTCCAGTTATCCCGCATCTCCACCACTACCTCCTCCATGCAACCCCCTCTCCTCTAGTCCATCCTAGCATGTAGAATCAGGGACAGATGCCTGCAGCGTGGGATGCTATGGATCCATCACGCTGATTACACGCCGGCCAGGAAGGGGGATTCGGGAGGGTTTTTTTATTCAGGGCTTGGAAGGTCGTAAATCTCACAGCGGTGTGAGAAAAGACCCGTCCTTACAGTTCAATTACACCGGGCTAATGAGCCACCCAAGAAAAATGGGGAAATTGGAGATGTGTAGAGTAAGTCAGGAGACTAAGGAGAGGGGGAGGAGAGAAACCAGCAGAAGAAAGAGGCACAGAAACAAGGATAGATGGAGAGATACAGGAGAGGCAGGAAGACTGGCACCACGAAACAAAGAGAGGGGCACTTAATAAAGAAATACCGTGAAACAAGAAACAGAGAAAATGCAAATGAAAAACAGGTAGAAGATCCGAATATAGAATGCTGGAAACTCATGAAGCAGGGGGAAAAAAGATTGTAGAGGCATCAGATACTGGAAGACAAAAATACAGATTAGTTAAAAAGAAAATAAAAATCTCATAGAACTAGAAAACCAGAATAAGGGGAGTAACGTAGGGAAGACGCTTACAGAAAACAAGTGGGCGACACAGCCATGGGTGGGAGGCGTCGGGACTTCTGGGGAAAAATAATAATGCATATCCCATATACGCCTGAATTTATTTGCAGCCCTGCAACCCCAAAAACAAAATCACTGACCTTCCAAGAATCAAATGGTGCAAATAGTTTGTATTTTTTTTTTTGGGGGGGGGTTATCCTCTGGAATATCATGAAGGTTGTCATCTGTAGGATCAATTTACTAACACTATAGATGGTAGAGGGGAATGGATCGAGATACCGCTTGCAAAGGGCCAAAGGCAAATCCCATCTCTTGATGTAGACAAGGTTGTCTTGTGGTTATAAGATCATTGAAAAATAAATAAAAAGAGTTATGAGAGAAAAGGGATCGGTAACAACGAAGAAGCAGCTTGTATGTCTGCACGACTGGTCAATGTCTTGGTGCTTTATAAAAAAAAAAAAACATAAGAAAGGATATGCAAAAAGATCTCAGGAACACCTAATGGAATACGGTTTCCAAGATGGCCAAAATTATGGCCAAACTGTGCCCACGGTAGCCCAAAACAAAAACAAAGACAGACCCCTGATAAGCGAGTCATATTAAAAAAGAACAGAAGACCGAGAATGGATGCGAGAGAATGGATGCGAGAGAATGGATGCGAGAGAATGGAACTCTAGGAAGAGAAATATGAAAAAGAGGAAAGCGGAGAAAAGTGAGAATGGAGACAGAAAAACAAAGAAGAGAGGAAACGGTGAGGAGAGAAACAGAAACGTTTGCTCGTAAAGCGAGAGGTTTCAGGAAATTACACCCTGTCGAACCCACCAGGGATTCTGCGGCCTCGGACACCTCTCCGACGCTTCTATAAACTGTGTGTATTTTCACATACAGATATATAAACACACACACAAAAGGGCAGAGACCTTCCTTCTGCTGCACTTAGATATTATAGCTCCCAATTCTCCCACCCACGGTGTTAACCCAGTCACTGCTTTACTATTATTACTTTACTATTTATTATTATAACAATCTCCGTAGCGCTCCTTACAGTCCGTACGTTCAAAGGGTCTGACAAAAACTAGAACGGTCAGACTAACGGGTACTTTAGGTAAAGAGAGCCCGGATCTCAGCAAGCTTACGATCTATATGGAGGGGGTTAGACATTATCGTGTCACACAAGATGTAACCCGGGTTCATGAAGTGCACAGCCACCCATTAAACTTGCACACCATGCATATAGGACAGGGAGAGCTTTAAGTGTGCCGACAAATGGAGTGTAGAGATAAAGAAGGTTAAGGGATGGCAGAAAAGGGTTTGTAGTACAGACAGAAGAAGAAGAGGTTATGGGTGAGCTGTCAGAGGAGGGAGAAGGTTTATTCAGTATTGCAATGAAATGAAAAACCAGCAAAAAGTAAAAAAACAAAAAAACATTAAATGGCATATCTTGGCCAATTTTGTCAGGGAGGCTGACCCTTTATAACGCATAGTAAAAGAAAAAGTCTCATACATATGAATTATTTTACCGTAGAAAACCAAAATAAAAAAAATGGGGGGAAAAAACAAAACAAACTTAATAGTAACAACGTCGCAGTTTCAGAGCTCTGGAGTCTGTGCTTATTTCCAATTACCGGCAAGAAAGTGCTCCAATTTAAACCAACGGGAGTGATTTCTGAACATGCGTTAAACCCCCTGGCACTACTGTATGCATGGGGGGGGAGCAAGCAAAACACATGGGGGGGGGCGATCATGACTTCCTATATGTATTTGCATGCAAAATAAAAAAAAATATTAAAATATTTAACTATGACACTCGATGAGATGGCCGAAGATCTCCTGTAATACAAGGAGATGGCATTACTACCCAGCTGCTCACCTGCAGCTTAATGTTGTATCTATACTCGTTACTCTGTGTAGCTGAAGCTACTACGTTAGTACATAGGTATCTCTACACCGCCGTGTGCATGCAACGATGACGCTGCAAGATTTTAAGCAAGTTTTTTCCTTCTTTTTTCATGTAGCTTGGAAATGTGTGTGCGGATGAATGAGTTTCTGGTGTGTGCCTTTTCTACGTGTGATTGTACACATAGGACTTCTGTAACAAATACTTCACTAAAAGTATTGCTGCAGGAGACCTATTGTGAAGCCAGCCCTCTCCCTCCTCCTGTCTCAGCCTCCACCCCCCCCCTCCCTCTCTCCCCCTTGTCTCTTTTCTTGTTTTCAGATGTTTGGCCTGGAGATTCTCTCCAGGAAGTTGGTGTTCCTTCCCCTCTAGAGAGAGCCAAAGGGAATGGAGGGGGGTGAGAGAAAGGGGTAGAAGGGGAGTAAGAATCACAAGTTAGGAGGACAGTGGGAAAGTAAGAGAGAGAGAGAGAGAAAGGTGGAGGAGAGATAGACACTGGGAAGAAAAAAAAAAAGAAATAAGACGAAAAAGGAACCATATCAGGAGGAACCGTGTGATAGGGAAGAGGTTACAAAAGCGAAACACACAAATAAGTGAGCGCAGGTGAGAAACGGGGTCAGGGAGGATGGAAATAGGTCCGGTACAAGAGAGAGGCAGCGGAGGGAGGGAAAACGTTCTGGGATGCATGTTAGGGGGCAGAGCACCCGACAACGCTCTCCTACTCTCACTTCCCTTCTCTACCTTACGGCGGACTCCGCTTCCGCTTTGTCCACCCACTCCCAGACCCCCAACCACTGCCTGACTTCATACTTCCTGGCGTGACTACCAGCCGTGCCCAACAAAATGCCACTTCCTGTTGCAACTACTCCACGCAAGCACACTTCCTAAAATCTACATATTTCTATAAATAAGAGCGAGAATCCTAAATACACATATTTACGATGTATTTACAATGGCCTACATACACATACACACACCCCTACACACACCACTACACATACACACACCACTACACATACACACACCCCTGCACATACACACCCACAACAAATATTAGAAATATATGTCAAAAATAAAAATTTTTAAAAAGCATACATATACAGGAACAGATGTGTACACGTAGTGTAAAGGTTACCACTAGTAACACATGCCTTCCACGTGGGCCCCAGGCACAATTTCCTAGAAATACACAGGGTGAGATGAACTCAAACGAATGCGGATTCCAGGAATTGCCCTGAGATGCTCCACGTGGGCTCCGCAGGCAGGTGACTTCTTTAGACAAAAAGACAAACCTTGAAAAACATTAAAGACGCTGCAGGGAGCTGAAAGCAAAAGGGGGGCATACATTACAGGACCAGCACCGCCGGAGTGTGTACTCAAAATCTGAGGGTACGGACCCAGCGCTGTCTGAGCCAGTCCTGGTAATGTCAGCAGAATACACTACACTCAATCTGAAGCCAGCCCCGGAGTCTCACGCCGCCCTGGCCACACACACGTAAGACTCTCACACGCAGAAGACTTTCCATGTTTTCCGCATGAGTGGAGTTTTACTACAAGGACTGCGACTCTATATTTAGGTATAAACATTAACCGCATTCCAAAAACAGATCCGTTTGCTTCCAATTAGCGCTTCTAGTGGGAAACGTAACTCATTCTGTACCCTGAAATGTCTTAAAAGCGAAACGCGCCTCTTTATACTCGCGCTGGGCCGGCGACCAAGGAGCGCGTTAATGTCAGAGATCCCCCTCTTGTGCGATCAGCCCCCTGGTGTCCCGCTGCTCAGTGGGCCGATCACAGGGGAGATCGTTGATCAACAAGCACATTTACACTATGGCGGCTACACCAACCCAGCAAAGGCTCCATAGCCTGCATTAGAAAGCACTGCGCTGGGATACGATGTCATGTCTTAAAGGCACAGTGTGCATTTTAATGTGGGGCAGACGTTTGGGGGGGGTCTATCATAGGTCTGGTCTAAGGCGGTGATAAGGTAATAAACCCCCACATCTCACGCATGCCGTACACTGGGGAATCCCTGTTACAGAATGAATGGGTAAAGCGCCAATTAGGCACCTTACCTGGGGCATTAATGTCCCCAACCACTTGCGATTCCACATACAGACAGATTGGGTGCCAACTGCCACACACTAAAGACAGGATCTACCACACGAGTGGCAACAGCAGTACATGGGAGGCAGTACTGGGCACTGGCCCATTGGGCATTTCCCAGTTTGCCAATGGCCGGTCCGGGGCTGCACACACAGCTACTACATCACGCTAGTATCTGATGACTTCATACATCGTCAATGACATATATTAATCAGATGCCACGATGATGTATCAGACGTTACTTCAGAACCAAACTCCGTCGCATGTACAGCGGTCCAAAAAAAAAACTTGTGAAAGTTTTATACATATCATACAAACACGGAGGCAAACAAAAGTCCACTTTAAGCGCAAAGCCACAACGGCATTCTGTAGCCCCTCTGAAAGCGAGAGACAATCCGTTGCATGCGTTATGTGGAGGGCTCAGAGAGCTGCGGGAACCACAAAACAAATTTCTACCGCAGCAGCGCATTCTGTTAAATGCTGTGAGCAGGGCCATCGCCCCCACGTTGTGTAACAGGATTTGCGATACGGCTATAATTCCAGGTACGGGAAAATAAGGTGGTTGCCCCCGCTTTTTCACAGCACACCTCTATAAAACACAAATCGCACACACTGTATACTAACCAAACAAATATAGCATGGATGTGAAAGGCAAGAGGAGAATGTAAAAGCTCGCTAAATATATCTCAGACGCCGGCCATGTCCCTGTCAGTTCTGGGTATTCCCAACCCCACCCTCCTCTCCGGACTTTGTACGGATAAAATAAATTGTTCGCAGGGCAAAGATCCCAGAGCAATAAAATGGACGGCCTTTGTTTCGCCAGCTTGTGTTACTGTACATTGTGTTCACGTGTATTGTGATACACTTCATCACCGTGTACAGCTCGCAGAACATAATATCCATCCATCATGGCGTCTCTATTACACACGGGGGCCCGTCCGGACTCAGCACACGGGGGCCCGCCTAGAATATATGAATTTTTCTATCCCGCTAAGCCAGGGACTGTGAAAACATACCAGTTCCACGTAACATTTCTATTACACACCCTATTGCGTAAATTGTATTACGCACAGGAAAAAATATTCATCAAATGCTACACGTTATCCGTGTGGCGTAATATGCGGTGTTTTAATGATAATGCCCACCGATACGGAGCGCTTTAAAACCGAGCACCATATATGAGAAGCACTCAGATTATAGCACGCTGGATTTTAGTATTCCCACGCGGCCTGGATTAGCCCGATGCCCACATTGTGTGCCACGCAACACCAAGCATCCGCCATCTTTGTGGAGGCAGTAAGGGCAGTACTAAAAGTCTGGGTACTTGGTAATGAAATAAGTTACAATAATTCATTTTATATCCAAGTAATATACCTGGGTTGGCCAAACTTACTTAACATAAGAGCCACAAACGACAGACTTTAGATGCTTGAGAGCCGCAAGACATGCATATTTTTTACGAATGTATCCATATGTAGTTTATAAACTCTCACGATCACTCACTCTCAATGTCTTCCTACCTCCTCCTCTGACCACTTCTTCTCTTGCCTTCTTTCTTCATCCACTTCTCTCCAGTATCAACTCCGCTGACCAGGCCTTCTGGAGCGCTTCCTCGAAAGGGCGGAGCCTCCACGCATACCCGCTCCCACGCAGAAGCTCCACCCTTTTAAGGAAGAGCTCCGGAAGGCCCGGGCAACAGTGGATACCGGGAATGAAGAAAGAAGAAGCAGAGTTGCTGAAAAGGAGACAGGGACATGGAGGTGGTCGGTGGGGAGCGTAAGGAAACATTAAGGGAGTGTAAGTGTGAGAGTGCATGGTTGCACTGGCAGGTTGTCTGTCTAAGGGTCTGAGTGAGCTGGCATGAAAATATGTTGGTCCAACCAATGTACTTCTGCAAGCCAGACGTGAAAGAGCCGCAGTTTGGCCACCCTTCCTCCCCGCCCAGTTTCCTCGAGACTCTCCTGATGGTCGTAATGTTGAAACAGTAGGTTTTATAACTTTATACCAGACTCACTTTCTACGTATAACCGCCAGGGCGTCTACTGTGTGTTCCAAAGACGACGCATTACGCAGCTCCACAGCTTTCTCTACAAACGTTGGTTCAGTCAAAGACATCTTTACACTAAAGTCAAAGTCAATCAAAAGCAAGGCTTGGTGGCCATGCGTGCAAAGCTCTGCCGTCACTTCGTGCCAACGAGAACAGAAGTGAGGTCGGGCTCCGGCACTGTGTCACGCTACAGACTATTTACTAAACCACAGGTTTTTTTCAGCTTTTCCTGTATGATCAGACACAGGGGGAAGCGCCAACATCGCTCGTGGTGGACATTTACTGGGGCCTGTGGACACTGGTGCCCATCTACGGACACTTCGCCTTTCCCTGACCGGTGACATCAAGTATTATAGATCTTCTACAGATCAGACCACCACATACCACTCTCGACACTAAAGCACTTTCCCTACGGTCCAACCACCTCTCACGCCAAGACTCACTCAATGGACGTCTCCTCTCCCCAAACTGTACAGCTTCTCTTATCATTTATAATAAGAAAATCGTCATCATCATCAACATAGTCTACCTCCAGATCTTACACAGGCATCGGGTTCGAGCCAATCTTTCTTAAACCCTTTGATTTACGTTCGGTAATATCCAGAACTCCCAGTTTCTGCCCAATTCACAAGTAGGATTTGTTCTATACAGGGAGGAAAAAAAATCACACATTTGTACCTTACACCCACAACATTGTATATACCAACATACGCCAAATATTTGCCTCTATATGATGCGATTAACGACATGATGGACGGGAACAGAATTGTATCACAACACAAAAAAACCCACAAACACTGCTTTTTACACAATCAGCACAACAAAACCTTAACTCGCCTACAAACAATTTGTTAAGACACGCCGGTGCTTTTTTTTTTTTCCGGTCTGTAATTGTATTTTTAATGTATTTACGATGTACATTGTGTCCGTGCTGTAAGCAGTTATAGACGTCTCCTCCTATGAGGGCGATATATATACACAGCTGTAGAGACGTGTGCTGGTCTCAGCTGCATCATAACCGAATAATAAAACTCAACCCGCGAGAAGCTGGGATATAATAACTTCTAATTGTCAGTGTGTGTTGTGTGTCGACGAGTACACTGTGTGTGGCGTGCAGGTCCACATGGTATACAATATAGTGGTGTATACCAAGTGACGTGCATATACAGCACTGCAGAATATCACGACTCTACATAAACAAATACATAACAACAACACCAACACTGCATGCAGCGTAATGCTAGCGCACGCTGTATATATTACGCTATGTATAAAGGCTTGTATAATGCACCTTTGCACAATATGGGCACATGTAATGTATATAACACACACACGGTGACGCGCTGTGTACAGAGCATCTAAACACAACATATGATGTGACACGTGCTTTTCTATATGACACATGCAAGTGTGTACTGTGAGTATTCCATGCTGCCTATTACACAGATGTACAGGCGACAGAGCAGCACTGCAGGAGAGGATCTGCTATATATATATATATATATATATATATATACACGGGTATGCACACATATACATATATATATATATATATACACACACACACACACCGTATAAACATATATAATAAGCATACAGAATTCACACGCAGAATGCAGGCATACAGATGTTAAACGTAACACACATGTAATGCAATAACACAAACTCTGTATGCAGCATATGTGCATTACGCATGTCGCACATTATATAGGGCTTTGTATGAAATACAGTAACACACGTGACCATCATGTAGTTATACCATACATACATTTAATCCTCACAGCTGTCAGTATACACTGCAATCACCAATACACAAGTAAATGTCACAATATATATAACACATTGCACTGTGTCACAAGTAGAAATTAGTGTAACACAACACTAGGACGCAGTTACACATTTATACAGATCATAAACAACACACAGCACATGTGCATGCGCACACTTATGTCTTGTTTAAACGACATGTACCTGTCCGCTGTGTGCAGCACATTAAAGGCGTGTGAGAGTGTTATGTGCACCGACCATCACCTGCAGACACACACCTGTATCACACACCTGTACGGTATCAGCACTATAGTGTGTGTGTGTGTGTGTGTACACTGTATCACACACTAAAGTGTATCTGTATCAGACTTGTGTGTGATTCAGCATGCAGTGTGTGTGTGTGTGTGTGTGTGTGTGTGTGTGTGTGTGTGTGTGTGTGTGTGTGTGTTACACACAGCCCTGTACTGTATAGAACGCTACCCATAAACTACAGAACATGCAGCAGTCACGGGGGTCCCCAGCGCCCCCACCTAACCGCTCAGGGGCTGGGGGCATATTACCTGTGCAGGGGTATCCTCTGTGTAACCCGGGGTTACTCTTCTCCTTGTGGGGGTCCTGGAGGTTACTGGGGGTCCCGGCAGACAGGCAGGAGAGGAGGGCGGCTTGATTCGTGTCAGACGTCCCCGCGGCAGCCTCCTCTCTCCGCAGCCATAGCGGGTATAGTGAAACTTTATCCGGAGCTCAGCCTCTGCCGGCGCCTCCCACCGGCTCCCCACCCCGCAGACACGGCAGCCCTGCCACCCTCCGGCTTAACCCTGCCCCTGCCAGGCAGCGTGCGGCGCGAGGGTTACACCGGCCCTTTGCGCGGGATTGGTTTTCCCGGCCGTTAAGCAAACGGGTAAACTCCCTTCCATTAACCCTACGCATCCCACGTGCCCTGCAACCATACAAACCATTACTTGTATGGCACCAACAGATTCGGTAGCGCTGTACAACAGGACTACACAGGCGGTGGCACGACTCAACGGAGGCAGAAGCTGCGGAGGAGCCTGATCATCAGAGCTTACAATCTAAAAAGTTACAGTTTACTATTTTTATGGCACTAACAGATTCCATAGCGCTGTTCAACGGGGTTCCGCACCCCAGAGCTTGCAATCTAAAAACTTCCAGTCTCCTGCCTTTAAACCCAGTATACCCATCTACCCCCCCCATAGCAGAAGATGTAAACTCCAGGGGGTTTCCAGCAACATCAAAATATTATTACTTAGGATTCTTAAACAAAATCATTTTCTATACACAATATTTTTTATTAAAACCGTCCCCATAAATAATATCTGCTTTTTCTTCTCTGTCCCAGAGAAACACACATTACATACATATTCACAAATTATATATATAGATATATATATATATATATTACGTACATATTCACAATATATATACACACACACACATACCTTCTCTGGAGTTTTTTATGTATATATAATTATTATTTATTGTTTTATATAGCGCCATCATATTCCATAGCACTCTACAATGGGTAAACTGGACATAAGTAGTAATTGGCATAACAATTCAATTAACAGAAACAATCTAGAGATTGTAACCTGTCAATCCGTACAAACTATACATACATTATTATTATCTTTTTATAGCATTCAAATTGTCCGACGTTCTATAACCAGTTCATATTACATTATTCAGATTTATTCTCCCTTCTACTATCATGGGGAGAGCATGGCATGGCACTGGAAGGGTTACTTCAAACATTAAGAAAAGCTTAGATCCTTAATACGAACAGCATGGCACTGGAAGGGTTACTTCAAACATTTTTTTTTAAAAAAAACTAGTGTTTTAAGAGAACCTTAGATCCTTAATACGAACAGCATTGTGCTGGAAGGGTTAATGTTGCATTTTGAACTCAGGTGACATTCATAGCCGCAGAGTCAGAGGGAACTCCGGAGGGGTGGGTTGGTGTCGGACAGGCACGGGATAGTGTGTCATGCGTGTGTATTATGTCTGTCACTACTGTCTGTGTCCTTGTTTAGTTTAGAACTAGTTCTTGCGCCCTAGAAGCGCCCTTGCGCGGTCATTGGTTAAAAATTATTTTAAAAAAAAAAACAAGAAAAGGTAAAAAAAAAAAAAAAAAGCCAATATTTTTAATAACCTAGGGGTCTGTTCCTTTAAGATTCAATACCCGCCGTGTAAAACAGTCACCTGTTACATAGAAAGGCTGGTTGTGAACATTCAGAACCGACAGAATCCCAATCCCACCGTCTTTAACCTCATTTACGCTTCAAAAAGAGCGGCCATAAATTCCTCTAGTGCTTCGTTATATTGGCTATAGGGGAAGCGACTTTGCACCAGTTCTACCGGGTTCAAAGACAACTCAATGACGGATAGAATCTGGAAGCAAACAGTACATTCCCATTTCCAAAAATAAAAAAGAACCGAGTCAGGTATATTTCCAGTGCAGTACCTGCGCCTCTGAAGGGTCCGCTCGCCAGCGCTGGTAGATTTCGCATGAATATTGAGCGATTACCACCCAGCGTAGGTTCATCATAAAGTAAATTCATTAGCGAGTCTTCGGTGGCTGCAGCGAGGCTCCTTTGTGACGGCGGAACTTTCCGGTATCTAGATAGTCGATGCGGACTTCTTATTAGCACTAGTTTGGCATTTTAATTTTTTTAATAAATAACTTTTTGTTTGTGGGCGCAGATCTCTACTTTGTAACGGGGCTAAGTAGCCATAGCATCGTCCCTGCAAATTCTAGGCAGCCCAAGGCTCCGGAAAAACCATAAAAACCACAGTAAGAACAGCAGAGATGCAGAACTTCAGAAACAATGTACCGTGTAAGATAAGGGTTAAAAGGGTCAAAGTGGAAGTCAATAGTTTCCTATGAGTCAGATGCAAGTTGCATGCCTGGGGATGGTTGGTTATCTGCGCAGAATGTATTAGCCAATACTTCTCTAATCACTAGAATAGACCAAGTCGACAGAGAACGCTTAAGCAAATATTCTCATACTTCGCCAGTCAGTATCCACGCAGGAGGGCATAAAACATCACAAAACGTTTCGCTTTGTGGCTACAAACTACAAACCAGGAGGTGTTGCGAGTCAGAAGACAAATGATTCGGTGGTCATAGCCCAAACTAACCGTCCACGTCTGTCTAATAACCACAAGCAGTCTCAATGGGTTCGGAGCGTGCTTAGTTTCCATAGAATTCGCAGCAATTCACAGAAATCCTTCTTCTAGAACTCAGACACACGGTACAGGTCATGCGTCGGTTTAGTTCTAATGGTGCTATGACATCGTTCTTAGAGGAAGCCAGTTTCGTAGAACGACCTACGTCTGTCTCTGCCTTATAATGAGGTTTCTAATTTGAAAGGCCAACTCCAGACTCCACTCCATTAAAACTTGTAAAGGGCCTGTTCTTTGTTGGCTGGTCCTAGAACAGCCCTGGGATGAACAATGTCACCTCTAGGTATTCACCAATGAAGAAGCAACTTGGAGCTTCTCATTATGGAAGATCTGATAGCTGTTGCTACCTTACAACAACAAGGGAATTTATCAAGCGCCTCCTCCATGTTGATGTACTGAGGGTTATTCCCACATTTATAGTAAACTAAATAACGGGTATATGAATTCAGATTATAGACCTTAGTGTCTCCAGCCCTCGTGTCAAAAGCTAACTGTTATAAATACGTAACTCTAGATCTCTGTGATTGCTGGGGGCGCTGATGTCGTTGGACCTCAATGGTATATTTTTACACGCCCAGAATTCGGAAAGGTTCTCTTGTGTTCCATCGCCACCTTAAAAGTATCCATCCGGTCAGCTTATTCTTCTGAATAGAGCACAGCCTACCGTGTTATCTGGCCGGGCATTACTCCGCTATCAGATTAGTGGAGTCATTTACACCCGATAACCATCTCTGCAAAGATAGAATGGGATTGACTGACATTGGAAAGCGATACCTGCATATGAAATGAGACTTTGGAATATCTAAAAGGCCAGCTATGGCAGGAAGCCATTTACCTTGATGGAACATTGAAGTTTTCCTCTGAGACTATAAAGTCTGATATTACTGTTTTGCCTTTTATCATTGTTTCTGTTGAATAAATATGTAATGCACTGCTGGTTAGGGTACAGCATTGCATTATTAATAAAGAACAATTCCCTGGGCAAGCTTTCCCTCTTGTGTGGGAGTGGCTTCATGAAGGGGCAGGGCTAGCTCCTGACAACTTTTACTGGGTGGGCAGTAGGATGGAAGTGGGCGTGGCCAAACACTCCCCAGTCCAGAGAAAGAAGAAACTGACCTGGAGACCCTGGCTTCACTCAGAGACTCCAGGTCAAACCCAGAATCTTCCCATCTATGCTAGACGGATCCAGGTTTTAATGGCCAGTGTGCTCTCGGGACAGAGCGGACAACCTACTCATAACCCAGGTACCCTTCACTCTTTGCTCCTTTCAAGAAGTATATGGGGCATTCCCTGCCCATGCATGTGGCTAATCCCACCATCCTGAAGATGGTTCTACTCAACCCCCACTTCCCGGAAGGAGCTACGAAAGGGAGAACTTAGAAGAACAAGTCCCAGGTGTGCCAATGAAATATTGACATATAACCAGTAACAGGTTTTTCTGTCTCACCTATAGCACCGCTGTAAATGTAATTGTAAGATGCCTGGCTACTCCTGTACAAAAAAACCCAAATAATGTCAAGAATCTATTCATTTTCTCCTAGTACGATCAGGGGGGGGGGGTTCCACAACAGAAAAAGTCTGAAAGTCGCAACCGACTCTTGCAATAAATAAATACATTTCAAAAATAAAATAAAAAACCTTTGTAGTGAAGATGCTGGAGGAGATTCGTTGGCAATGGATTTGCACATCTAGTCACTTTTCACCTCCTAAAGGCTAGTAGTAAATCAAGGGAGCAGAGGGAACACCGATGGATAATAAAGTGCAATGCAAAATCCAATTTACAGCAGCAGATAACGTCTGTCTGAAAAATGCAAGTATTTACGATTAGAGGTCCTGGGTAAAAAAAAAAAAAAAAATGCAATTTCAAATACGGAAATCATGGCGAGTTATAGATATTTAGAGGAGGGCTGGAGGAATCCAAAATAAAAACATAGTGTAATAAAAGCATAATCCAGAACACATGGCTCTTATCCGTTGTAAAACACAGTTTATAAAACCCATTTATGGCCAAGGGGCAGCAATGTTTTGATAATAAGATAGCGAAGATAAAAGCAGTCTGTGCAGGGTACGCCTGTCTGTGGAGCGGTGAAGGTATTGCTTTTTATTATTCCAGAAAATAAAGTCTGTACGGCCAGACAGGCTGCTAGATATTAAACCCATACCTTCAGAAGGTCCATGAGAAGGAGACACAGTGCTCCACAATCCCCCCATGCAGGGGAACGCTAAGACCCCTTGGTCGCGTACGATGGCTGGAGCATCCCTTTACCCCAAACTCTATATGATCATCACAATGGTATTAAGACAGCGGGTATATTTAATTTTTTTACACGCCATTTATCGGGAATCCTATCCATTGGGGCCGCGTGACTTTCCAGCCTCTGTCTCCGAGAGGGACAGAACCTCCCATGCAAATGTTTCCTGCGTTTCCTGTAATGTACTTGATCCTAAAGGCCTCTTCTTGTATAAATATCACATCTATTTGCATCTTTTCTTTCTTTTTGTTGGTGAAGTGATGTGTTTGCTTTGGGTCAGAGCCAGAGACACACACATAAAAAAAAAAAAAAATCAGAACTAGAAAAATCCAGCTACATATTTTAAAGGAAGTGACCCAGAATGCCTTGCTCGGCTGACGGATTGTATCAAGGGAGGAGAAGGCAGAAAAGTGGTGATCTGGAAAGGACGTTCCAGAGCACTGCTATTTTTAACAATCTATCAGATAGAAATTGTGGTATCACACAGGCCCGCCATCACAAACATGTTTCTGGACCCCCCCCATTTGCCTTCCCCAGTGAGTTGATATATTTTCCCTTTATTTCTTTATTACCCTTTGCCCTCTAGAATTATTTTTGTATTCATTTGTTTGCTATATCATTGTCCCCTCAATTTGTTTAGGTGCCCCCCAAATTGTAACAGCCCTTCTACTGATGGTTCTACAGAGTAAGAATGTTCTTGCCCTTGGGAAACAGGTTTTCTTCCTTTTGTGTGTTTTTTTTTTTAAATGATTGTACTTTCTATGATTATTATTATTATTATGAAGGATCCAGAAACCAAGCTTCCCTATAAATATTACAAGAGAATCTTCAACGAGAAAAAAATTTGGACTTGAGCGCGAGAACGCATACAACACCTCATAAACTAAGTTTATAGAGCTGTGCCACCGATGCGGCCGGTCCACAAGGAGGCGAGAAGAGACCTGCGCCACCAAAGCACAGGCTTTCTCATAGCCAGTTTCTAGAGGCTAGGGAGGACTCTGACTTTGGCCACCACCAAACAGGTCAATAAGTGGGGTCCTCAAAAGAAAAAAAGTGATGTAGGACTCCTGCAGGAACGAGAGTCCGCACAGACTACCCCCTAACCCAAACTCCATACTGTTTTAAAAGACTGGAAACACTTACCCACTCTTGGGTCCATTAGCGCTCCTTCAAAGTTCCTCTGTACGTTAAAGCCTTTTGGATTCAGGCCGGGGCCGGACTGGTGGAGACGAGGTGGCGCTGGAAGTTTAAGGCCGGCAGCCAAATAAAACCTTTTATGCAGATAGCCGGGCAGATACAGATGTGGCCACACACCGTGGCAGCATATTGGGTGAGGGCATGGTGATTTAGGCTCACTTTCAGTCCTGTTCATCTGTTTAACACCTGCGGTCCAGCCATTAAGCACGAGGGGAAAGATCCAGAAACATGGCGGGTCATCACCATATTTAAGTACACCAAACAGAAATAATGCCCAGCCCTGGAGAGGTTTTAAAATATTCCAAATCACACAATATCGTGGGCTACTTTTTTTCTTTTTAATGTACCCACGCAATTACTCAAAACCGTTAAAATAAAAACATACCCCGTAACGACTTCCATCTAACCGTCGGCTTTCACCCACCCTCTCAATATTCAAGAAAAACCTCAAAAACCTACTTCTTCAGAAAAGCGTACAATCTTCGCCGATAGAACCTTCTTATCTGCCACTAATACAGCACCCACAGTGCTCCGAGGCACTTCTCTCCCACGTTCTCTACACCCATCCCCTGTAGATTGTAAGCTTGAGATCAGGACCCTCTTTACGCAACGTATCCGTTCGTCTGTCAGTCCTAGTTTGTTGGACTCCTTGAACGCTCGGACTGTAAGAAGCGCTGCGGAAATTGTTGCCACTTTATAAATAATAACTATAATAATGCATTCTGGTACCAGATGTTCTGACGGACAGCTCTGTTATGTTGGAGCACTACATGAACACTTCAGGATGATGAATACTCCGCAATTCAATACCTTCAAGTACAGACAAGAGATGGGCGGGGGGGGGGGTAGCCAAACAGCCCAGTAATAATGTAGCCTAAAACAAATTTGGCGGCCAACACACTCAATGTGCATTATCCGCTCGTTCCACCAAATGGAAGTACATTGAGAAAAATAAAAACGAAGCACAGAAAGGATATGGGCATGATGTAATTGCACCCCTTAATTTACCCTCGGGGCTATATTTGTGAAATCGCAAATAAAAAATTTGAAGACGCATCAGGTAGCGGCCGAAATATTTAGATCAGAGCAGGCAAAGGAGTCTCTCCCTTTGTAGCCCTTCCCTGGCTCAGACAGGTCTAAAGGAACAAAGCGTTTCCCATGATCTACAACGGGATCTACAACATATGTTTTAAATAATCAATGTTAATGAATGGTCCTAACTTTAACGATGTCTTCAAAGAAACTAATTGTCTTTAACCCTGGGCTGTCTAAGAGTACGCCAGGGAGTTATACTGCATTAGACCCGGCTCTGTCTGAGCCAGTCCTGATAACCTGCAGCCTGGAGGATGCACTACATTAGATACAGACCCAGCGCTGTCTGAGCCAGTCCCGATAACCTGCAGCTAGGAGGATGCACTCCATTAGATACAGATCCAATGCTATCTGAGCCAGTCCCGATAACCTGCAGCCTGGAGGATGCACTCCATTAGATACAGACCCAGCGCTGTCTGAGCCAGTCCCGATAACCTGCAGCTAGGAGGATGCACTCCATTAGATACAGATCCAATGCTATCTGAGCCAGTCCCGATAACCTGCAGCCTGGAGGATGCACTCCATTAGATACAGACCCAGCGCTGTCTGAGCCAGTCCCGATAACCTGCAGCTAGGAGGATGCACTCCATTAGATACAGATCCAATGCTATCTGAGCCAGTCCTGATAACCTGCAGCCTGGAGGATGCACTCCATTAGATACAGACCCAGCATAATCCGAGCCAGTCCTGATCACCCACAGCATGGAGGTTACACTCCATTAGATACACACCCAGCGCTGTCTGAGCCAGTCCTGATAACCTGCAGCCTGGAGGTTACACTCCATTAGATACAGACCCAGCGCTGTCTGAGCCAGTCCTGATAATCTGTAGCCAGAACACAACATTAGGTCACAACAACATTATCACCCAAAACGATTACCCTTGTGACTGGTAGCAGGGTGTTTAACTCTCTGTTGCCATAAATCAGATGCTGTTATGCCGTCTAAATGCTGTAATTATCACTCACTGGCTGCAAAGCATCAATTTTAAGCAATTAAGGGCCAATTGAGTCATACGGAGGCCAGTTTATTCCTATGTGTTGAATAATTACTTGATACCTACTTAGAGGTAATAACGCTCATTCAGTGTTTGCCCCCGGGGTATGTGGGTTTCCCAGCGCACGTGTCAGAGGTGGAGTGTGAAATTCCCAATGCATTATGGGGGTGCGTAGTTAAGAGTTTTTAACACTACCTCTGCCATGAGAAAGTGAACCGAAAGGCACAATAGGTTTGGAACCTTGGTTGTCCCCGTTAATGCTAAGCAGCATGCCTACCTGAGCAGTGTATCTGGCAACTGTGGGTTGCAACTCCCATCACGCTCAATAAGCATTGCTAAATTGGGGGAAATAAAACACTGGGGGGGAAAAAATTCTAAGGACGATAATGAAAAAAAAGCTTCTTTTATTCTAGATTGTAAGCACGTCAGCAATGTTAATGAAACAATGAGCAGATTTTAAGCCTTTGCTAAATCCCCGGTATAGAAGGGGTGCAGGAAAAGAATGAGTTGGGATCGTATTACTGCTCCCCTAAAACTGTTATGGGCAGAATTTATCTCCCCCCCAGGAGCAGCTGAAGGATATTACTGGGACTCCTGCGGGACAGCTGAGACATGGATCTGGTAATCCCCATGCTCTATATCAAGATGGGGGTCTTATGTTACAAAGCGGGGAGAGGGGAAGGATAGACCCCTACCCCTGTATGAAGAATCAAATATCTCCAGTAACACAGACGGATTAAAGGACTGGCTGGATCGGGAAGGGGGGGGGGAGTGCTGTCTACATCATAAAAACTAAAAAAACCTTTAATACGTCCAGTCTGGAGGACAGACAGGATAGGCGGGGGTGATAGAAACTTCCAAGCGCATTAATATAAAGTTACCAAGTCAGCATTTTACAATGGGGTGTATATGTAAAAAATGCAAATAATCAGAGTTACCGGAATCATTGCAACCTGGTCAGCGCCAGGAGGGTGGGCAGCCTTCGAAGCTTCCCAAAAAATAGATCTATGCGCTAAATAACCGTATGTAACTTTATTTAAGAAAAAGGGAATCTTCACATATTAAAAATCAAAGTTTGGGGGCCAGTCCCTGACCAAGTAGCACCCCAGACAAGAAGAACCTTTTACCGGCCCTCGTGTGCCATGTCTTTTTCACATTCGGAATGCCAATGTGGGTACGGAACGCGCGCACGCTCACTCACTCTCGCTCTGGAACCCTTTGTAAGCTTTGGGAGGAAGAGACTAATTAATATGCTACTTCTGCCACTCTGAATGCAAGGCATTGATTTGAAGATTACTTGGCACACAAAGGGTTGACTATTGAGTTTTGTCATCTCAGAGTTGAGGTAATATGACATCACTTCCTCAAAACAGCCGCATTGTAAGCGGCAATGTAATCTGAAGAGGAAGCAAATGTTGTACGCCGGGTACATCGTTCCTCAGCACCAGCTGGTGAGAAAAAGTGCCGACTGTGCGATTCCCTCACGTTTTATGTTCTGAGAAATCTTCCCCAACTCCGTACGCAATACAGTCCGGCATCTTATGCTTCATAAACTCTGCCGAGAGCTCTTCAGGTTTTACATTATTGGGTTTTAGGCCATGCGGCCATAGATTGAGTCCATTAGTCAGTTACATACTACACCTCCTACCCCCCCCCCAATATTTCAGGGGTCTCAACTGAGACATCTATGTTGGGGGTGTGGCTAAAGATTGAAGTGGGCGTGGCCAGAGGTAGAAGCGGGTGGGGCCAGAAGCACATGGCCACCCACTCAGCTTAAAAACATCGCTGAGCGGCAGAGATCGCTGCAACAGCACCAGCGATTCATTTTACAGCTCCTTAGGGGGCAGCTGTGCGAGAGTATACCCGTAAATCGAGACAGTTGGGACGTATGCGGTTATACTGGTCAAGGAAAAGGCATCTTGGCAAAAATGGCCAACGTAGTCATTCTGGCTTCAATTGTTTGGCCTTAAAGCTCAATGCCAGTCCTCCTTTCCCGATCAGCTGGGCAAAGCCATGTATTGGGTTTGATCCCTGGCCAGCTCTGCGCCATAAACCTTTTGCTCGTATATGAGATGAGACTCGTCCGCACATATATGTTTATATATATATATATATATTTATATATATATATAAATATATTTATATATATACCGTATATATATTTATATATATATATATATATTTATATATATATATATAGTGCCACGGGTCTGAAAGGGTTCTGGCTGTGTTAATAAATGATCTGAATGATATTGTGTCATTTGTAAAATGATATTGCATTAAAACAGCCATGCAAGCTCAGCACTGTAAACTTAAGAAAAGATTGATAGCGGCTTTACAACCACAAGGGATAGCAACAAGTCAGAGAAGATTTACACCAACGGAGGGGATGCGTTTGCAGGCAGTTTATAAAAAGAGCTCCGTAGTCAACCAAAAACACATAAAAATTAAAATTATCATCAAGCAGCCAAGGGCGTCATAGACAAGTGCGAGAGCGGCGGCATCTCTATGGAAAGGCTTCTTCGGATTTAAGAGCCTTTCTAAAGCCGCCGTAAATTAGGTGGCGGTGGTTTTGTGATTATTTGTTTCCTGGTAGGGCTTCCTTGATTATTTTTCTAACCCCCCCCCCCCCACTGTGTCTGGAAAACGGGTTATAGATGTATGAGCGATCATCAAAATACTAGTTGGTCGCATTAGGACTCCCGGAAAGCCAAGGCTGGTGTGAATTGTCGTGTGTTGGGTGTAAATACACAAGCGGTGCTCCTATTTACACAATTCTCCATAACATTCTGCAATAAGCAATCATCTCCGACCACATCTGCTCTACCCCCTCTCTACCCAAGCTCTCCCGTTAATATCTCACTTGCCCCCACCTCGCTCTCAGCTGCTGTCCCAAGAAATTATTCCTATTGATTCATTATCCAGATAGATTGTCTGTCAACCCCTCTCTCTCCCCATTATTCACTCCCCCCACCCCAAACCTATCCACGCCTAGCTATTCTCTCCCCCCTACTTCCTATATCCCCCTTTATCTTCTCCCCTCCCATGCATGTCAGTCGGAGTGATTCCTCACCATAAATGCCTCCTGCATTCCCTATGCTGTAACCTCCAAGGAATGTTCAAACTCATTGCAGATGTGCTCTCCTGGTCCTGCCGACTTAACCCTTTTATCTCTACAGAAACCCGCTCTTCAGCCTTAAATAATACACAATAAAAACCAAGAAAGAGGCTTCTCCTTATTATGCGGTGCACGTGGGTGACGGAGAGCAGAAAGGATGCTTCACTGAGAGGGTGGTAGATAAGTGGAACAATCTCCCAGCAGAAGTGGTAGAGGCTAATACTTTGAGGGAATTTAAACATACATGGGGTAGACGTATGGCTTCTGAAAATAAGACAAGACCAAGGTCTCTACATTATGAAAAATGGGCAGACCAGATGTGCCGACAGGGTCGTACCCACCGTCAAATCCGATGTTTCTATGAATTCTAGTTTTCCTGCGTGGCCACAATGTGTGTTTGGGAAGCGTAAGTGTTTTTGGCACATGTGGGGACTCCCCTCCTCTGTTTAGTCCTTGTTAATACATGGTAGTAACACTTCCCTTCCAGATGTGGGGGGGGGGGATGTCCCGGTGTCTGCGGCTCTCACGTTAACCCCGACGGTCCCAGAGCCGTGTGAGTGTTTGAGTTTCGCTGGGAATGGATGGCTGCGCTTGTGTTTACCTTCTGTGGTCAAGAACAGGTTGCGTAACCCTGCGTATAAATTTCACGGTAAAAGAGTCGCCCTCCCCCTTACTTATTATTACAGTGTTGCCATTTTATTGCTCTTGCATTTTGGTTAATTATTTCTGCATAAGTTAAGTATTGCATGTTATCCCCATTGTACAGCGCTGCGGAATATGTTGGCGCTATATATATATAAAACAATCAAAAATAATAATGTCTGCGTATGACACAAATCATGTCTGTAAGAGCCTGTCTGTTATATTATTATTATTATTATTATTATGTCTCAGACTGTCATATCCTTTTGTATGTTGATCGATCCTGCATGTTATCGCATCACAAGTAGTATATAACATAACAATTTGACTTAAAGAAACAACAGGCGAGGAGGGCCCTGCTCAAACATTCTACAGATTCATTCATATATTGATTCACGTTCTATTGTTATGTATTTTCTACAAAACTGGTATTCTATAGTATTCTGTCTATGACATCACACTTATTGTTTTTATTCTTTGTATTGCTATATTTATAAATGTGTATATATAATGATGTCATAACCCTGGGTCTCTGTATGTTTGGATGAGAATGAGAAGAGATAAATTCAGTATTCATGGAATAGAGTGACCAGATGTCCAAATTTTAGTGTCTTGGTGTCTTTAGCTGAAGAACTTAGACTCAAATTATCTTTCCAGGCCTCTTCTGCAGAAGGAGTCATGCGACTAGACCCTATTCCTACCCTATTCCTTTCTCTAAATGATACCCAAACAAAGCTCCCTTCCCTGTGGCATCAAAGCAGTCCTTGGACTTCATGTTAACAATGTTGTCCGCTTTTCACGGCAGGAGAGGATACCCAGGGTATCAGAACCTAGATGGCCCTTTGATAGACATCCCCTGTGTAGGGCAAGTGGGGGGGGGCACTTGCTCTTTCTTGGAAATTTTCTGATTTAAATTTTACCCATCGATCAAAAAAGACAGGGGTATTTTGAATAATTAAATTGTCTATCCTACAGAGCAGAGATGTTATGGACAACGGCAGAGATAAATCTATTTTAAGCTCTTCTGCCTCCGATTTTCTTCAAAAGCCAGGTACTCTGCCGCATGACATGGCATCCGGCTGAATATGCAGATGTCACGCAACGTGATGTCACTGCGCAGGCGCACTGCATGGCAGCCACATTGATGTTGGCAGTGCCCGTGCTCCATATCATTCTGATGATGCCCTTCTACTTGTATGAACTGACAGCCTTTCTGTCTTTTGCTGTTGTTCATAACAGATCATGGCCCACCCTGGGCAGACAAACTCCCAGGAGGGCAGTAGTTAGGAAGATGGTAGCCTTTGCTCCAACATTTTACACTGCCAGGACTACTTCACAATGGTAGACGATTAAGAGTTTTCAATGGCTCCTCAGACCACTTTATTCAATCGGTGTTAGCCATTAAAATGCACCGTGTGTTACTTTAATTAGTAAATAGAGATGGTGATAAAACGGGACAAAGTGGACCCACCAGTCTAGTTGCCATTTTGGATCTTTTAGAAACAGGGTAAATAAATTGTTCTGCATATTATTGTGAGGCCGATGCCTCTTCTATCATGACATATTGCAGTGGTTTATAAATTGCTCCTCGAGGAGTACTAATGGCCTGGAATTTAAGGGTATCTCTGCCTGAAAACAATTAAGTACTGGCTTGTTAATAGCCCTTGAAGAGTGGTTGGGGAGCAATTGATATATATACATATAGCTGTGAGTGATTTCTCATCTCCTCTGCTGACGTTGGTAAGGGGAAAAGTGCTATGTTATTATTTTGGAAGGGCGGTATCCTCTGAATCCCGAGGGTGCAGAAGGTACTTGACAAGGGTTAACAGCAAAGGTTTCTAAAAAAGAGTAAGACCAGTTCTGAGTTCCGCCATTAGCAACTTTCTTAATATGCGCACATTTGATCATCTTTTAATAAGTTTGATAAAGTCTTCCATAGACATCGACAAACACAAGGACTACTTACCAAGGACTAGCCCATTATGCACAAAAGATGGTAGCATAGATTGTGGTCCTATCACCATAGCAATGGAATGTTTTAATCAGCAGGACCATTCCAATGGTTGTTATGGTGATAAGACCACTTTTGAAATAGTAGGGGCTTCAGTAGAAGGAATGGAATATATGGAAAGGAATGGATGGTCTAGGAGATGATCGGAATATCGCTGAGTGTACAGGAGTAAGGTGGAAAAGAATCAGGGGTGGAAATGTAATAAGAAAAGAAGGTCATAGACAAGAAGGTTCACAAGAAGGCGATGTGGGACAGAGGGCTGGAAACGATTAACTTGGATTGAGAGAAAAAAGTTTGCTTTTCTACCCCCAATATATCTGTTTCAGTCTATGGGAGACTTGGTATTCTGTTATCTGATCAAAATGTATCTAAAGACAATTGAATCCAGACCTCAGAAATGTGGAGGATTTGGAGAAAAAAAAAGAATAAATAAGGAGGGAGGGCAAGGGACAGAAAAAAAAAGTAAAATCAACTTCAAACATTAAAGAATATATTGCTTAGCCCGCCACGACGTTGAAGTACCCCAATAATTAAGCTTCGGATAGGTGCTTTTAAATAGTATTGGCTGGGTGTGCGCTGATTCCTTGTTGGTTTGTTGGTCACTTCAGCAGCACCTTTGACATCAAAGAACCTGGAGCACAACTTGCGTAAGATTCTCAGTGAGCTACAATGCACTGCGGTCCCACTGAATCCACTCCTCGATAAGCAATATAGCCATGTAAAATTAGATAAAGCTTGCCAAATGTGGGGTACATCACGGCTGTGTGACCCTGAGGTTTTGCCCCTGCACCCTGAGATTAGAGGAGTTTCTAGGTAAGGTGGTCTACTTATAATCATTTGATTAGAGTATTTCTATGGAGAAACAAGTGTTACCAGGTGCGATAACTGTGGTCATTGCTGCATGAACATCCGTTTTACTCTATTACCCGTCCCCTAGGATTGAAGCCACTCGTCACTGGATATACATTTATCAAAAATTAGGTGCATTTGGCTACTGCAACCAATACTTCTTAGTCAAAGTGTAGTCTTCGAGGTCTACAGAGGGGATCAGTACCTACTATTAGAGTCAATACAAACTGTATATTACATTACTGAGACTATAGAGGCATTCTAGGGGCTGCAGGGAAGTACTCAAGGTACTCCGTACCTAAAACTTAATGTATGGCCTTACCCAGATCCTCTCATGATCATTTATTGTATACGACCATGTAATTATATTGAACGCAATACCGAGTTCTCCGTGATCTTTGGTCTAATGCCTGTAACGTTATCACTCTGGCAAAATAAATAAATGGAGAGATTGCCAGTGGATAAAACTGAAGATAAAACGAATTATATGAACAAAGCTTAGAATGTAGTTATACGAGTGCATGCTATACGAGTGCGCACATTAATAGATTGATCTTGGTTTCTTTGTATCTCTGCCCCGAAGGCCACTGACACTGAAGTGATGTAATACGGCTTATATTTTATCTCTCTTCTGTGCTGTATTCTCTCGCTTTCTGACTCTGCGATCTGCTTGTATCTCGCTGTCCCCTCCCTGCAGACTGAATAACGCAGTTCCAGAGGTCAGTCGGTCTACGGATGGGAGCAGCGGGTGCAAGCTATGGACGTCACAGAAAGCTGCCTCGGAGCTGGAGGCAGCTGGTTTGCGAAACTCAATCAACGACAGAGCAAAGGCTGCTAAACACCACCACCCGAAAACATGATAAAAGTAACATACAGACGCCAAAGCGGGCAACGTGCGGAGCTATCAGACACCTAACGCAGCAGCCAACAGACCCCGCAAAGTGTTATAAAGAATTCAGTGCTTGTGTATTGTACAGTTACCGTGAGCGTGTATTAGAGAGAGCACTGAGATCGCTGTTTAGGGGTGACGTTGGGGGGTTGGGTTTTTATAGGTGTGTACAGTGTGTGAACGTGCCCCTGAGTACAGTAAACACCTGTACAGGTGGCAGGAATTCCAGTGACTACACACATACCAGTGTGTTCTTTGTGAGCTCCACCAGTGAAATGGGTATTAGCTTTGGCCTAATACAGTACTTTGTTATGTGTATGTTGGCGTTTGTACAGGAATAGCAGTGTTCCATTAAGTGACTATAAAACTAGCAGCGTATGTTTGTGCAAGTGAGTTATCACGTTAAGGGTACACTCCAGCCATTATATGCACTTTAATGATAAGTGTTACCTAATAGTCTAGCTTTATGCATTCACTTTGTTTCCCCGCCTTACCGTCTCCTTGCCTTGCTTCTTAACAATGCACATGCGCAGATACTTACCTCCACTAACTCGAGTGAGATTTCCCCCAGACCCCAACCTGCATGCACATTTGACGCCCCATTGGTTTGAAATGGATCTCTTTCCTGCCATTGATTGGCAGCTTCAGCTGTAACTGTTGAAGCTGTAACTGGTGGGTATGTTGAGCTGTAACTGGTGGGTAAGTTGAGCTGTAACTGGTGGGTAAGTTGAGCTGTAACAGGTGGGCATGTTGAGCTGTTACTGGTGGGTATGTCGAGCTGTAATTGGTGGGTAGGTTGAGCTGTAATTAGTGGGTAGGTTGAGCTGTAACTGGTCGGTATGTTGAGCTGTAACTGGTGGGTAGGTTGAGCTGTAACTGGTGGGAAGGTTGAGCTGTTACTGGTGGGTATGTTGAGCTGTAACTGGTGGGTATGTTGAGCTGTTACTGGTGGGTATGTTGAGCTGTAACTGGCGGGTAGGTTGAGCTGTAACTGGAGGGTAGGTTGAGCTGTAACTGGTGGGTATGTCGAGCTGAAACTGATGGGTATGTTGAGCTGTTACTGGTGGGTATGTTGAGCTGTAACTGGTGGGTATGTCGAGCTGTAATTAGTGGGTAGGTTGAGCTGTAACTGGTGGGTATGTTGAGCTGTTACTGGTGGGTATGTTGAGCTGTAACTGGTGGGTATGTCAAGCTGTAATTAGTGGGTAGGTTGAGCTGTAACTGGTGGGTATGTCGAGCTGTTACTGGCAGGCAGGTCCAGCTGTAGTCGGTGTGTATGTCAGGCTGTAGCAGGGAAAAGAATTGTGTTTGCTGCACTGAGTACAGTAACAGCCGTGTGTGTAACAGCCGTGTGTGTAACAGCGAGCGTTTCCTGTCTCCTCTCTGGGAGTCTGGCACAGACTATACAGGCGCCAGGGCTCTTCTTGGTCTCCCCTTACAATCCTTCCCTGCTTTGGTCTGTTTTTGGTCCCCCCCTTCTCATTTCCCACCCACGCCTGGCAGTGGATCGGCACACATGGAATGGCTGTTTAACCCATTTCCTTAATGTTTTATCCCTGTCTCCTGTGTGTCAAACTAGGACAGAGAGCGCAGGAGGGAGGGTGCAGGAGGGGGAAGGCCTTTGTTTTTCTCAAATAACTGTGGCTAAGCAGGTCTTGTTATGTGTTAAACTATTTACACATATGCCATATTGGCGTGTCAGTCTATGCTAATATATACTGCTACTTATGTGGAATTACATGGAAGCATATTATCTACTTATGTGAGCTATAAAGTGAGTGAACTAATATCTAAAGATACGGCACAACATAATGGCTGGAGAAAGGAAGCGTCCAGTCACAGCTTTCACCGTAAATCGCTTATTAAAAGTAGCTATTGTGTGTATTCTTCGTCAATCTGTAAAACAGTTTAGGAGATATTTGGTTTAAAAAAGGTCTATTTTACCCAATAGAAGCTGAGATCTGTGACAGGGTAAGACAAACCATTAGTTTGCTGTCCAGGGCTGGACTGGGGCTGTCTACTGTATAAACGCGGTCACACGCTACGCCATACCGACCTACATTTCAGGTGCCCAGATAGAGCCGTCTTTCTTGAGGCTTGGGAGCATTGAGTCAGAAGAAGAAGTGAGTGGGGTCAGAAATGCGAGTGGGAAGGGTCAGATCTCTGATCACCTGTCCACCTTTCCTAAGTGCCACCTTGATAAGAGCAACACATGGTAGCCATGTGGAAGCTGCAGTAGCACAGCTCTCCCAGCCGGTCAGGGCAAAATAAAGAATCTGCCTAACCGGCACCATGATCCCGCTCTCAAAACTTGTGCGAGGCTGTAAGACCAGCACAGTCCGTGGCCGCAGACTAAAAGTTTGGATCTCACAGAGCAGCAGTAAAAGTAACTGACGGCCATGTTTTCTGCTCCCGTCAACTACAGATAGACAACCAGAACCGGCATCAACTTTCACCAAACAGGCCAGTCCAAAAAAAAAAAATGACTACCTGTCGATCCTAATTTCAGTTTCTTCTACCTTCAACTGATGCTATTGGCGTGATCTACTATACTTTTGTATGTACTTCACCCAAAAAAGTACAGTTAGTTAACATAAGGGGAGAAATAACTTAATGGGGAGGCACGAAGATGATGGAGAGACCTTCACACTGTTGAGCAAACCTCATTAGACTATCGACTTCGGCTATTGTGGTTACGCAACATCTGCTCATTCGCAGCCTCACCACCCTACATGGGTCGTAACAAATATAAACATGTGGGAGGCTCTGGGACCACGTGTGTTTACACAGATTGCCAGGAGAGAAAGGATGTACACATGAGAAGAGAATCATAAGCGGACCGAATGGTGCATGAAGTGAAAGCAGCAACACGTTCTCTGGTTTCTCAATGGCTCTTGGGCAATGCGTAGTGAGAGTGTGGAGGGGAGGTAGAAAGACTTTATTACTTACTTACTGTCAGACCCTTTGAATGTATGGAGTGTAAGAAGCGCTACAGACACTAATATTAATAATAATAATAAAAGTAAAAAAAATAAATCATAGATGCAGTTCCATAAATTCTACTGAATTTAACATTTTTGTAAAAAATTAAGCGTCGGAAACATTCCTAATACTGTTGACCACCTAAACCTCTCCAGAAATAATTATATTTTTTTTCATGGAAAAGTTTGTCACAATTCAGTTTTTTTCTGGAAACACTTAATTATAACCAACGCAAGCACTGATACATCGTTGCCATGGAAGCTGAAAAAGCATCTCGAATCTTTCCATGCGATTAAACTTTCAGAATGATAAAAATGACAGAACTATGGATGCATTCGCTTAAGGTTCTAGAGATCTCAGTTAAAGGCTCCGTTCCACATAAATACCAGCTGTACGTTATAAAGAGCCCAACTTGGCCGTTCTACTGGGGGGACCTTTTACAATGCACGGCAAACTCAGCGAGACAAGAATTTCTTGTGCTAATCTTCAAACAGCGGAGCTAATTAAAGAGCAACGTTGGACGTTTGTGAAGACATTGAGGGTATTTTGATGCTTTGTTCTAGAATACTTCTAAACTCAAGCTCCAGAACTGCATGACGTCCGATCTAAAACTCCTTGGGGACGTTTCTGATGGAGAATAATAATAATAATGATAATAATAATAAAATGCTCACCATCAAGGGATTTGTTTCGAAAAAGGCTGTGGAACACAGATGTCGGGGTACATTAGGACCTGCCCTGGGTATGGGCTAAAACAAACCGTCATGATATAGGAGCAAGATATGAGCGGATGAGCTTCCACCGGCACAGACCTTAAAAGATCGATAATCTCTAGGTCCAGCTAGACTTCATGTAATGTTTTTCTATGAACATAGCTATTAGACCAGAAATGTGTTATATGCAGCTGAACTGATATCCAAAAAACCGTATCAGAAATCCCAAACTAAGCCTTGATTCCTTAAGACGTAATGGTTTTTGGCAGACTGTGGTCACCTGTTTGCCCCTCTCATCCATTCGTCTCAGAAGTGCCCTCCACCCGTCTCCTTCCAGCTCTCACACCCCCGCTCAGTCCGGCCATGCAGAAAGTGCATCTGTCACAAGCAGTTTGGATAAAAAGTTTGATGCTTATATAAGGAAGAGATACGTAGCAGGACACTTATGTGCACAGCAGCGGAGGGCAACTCTAATCAAAAGACATTAGGGGGGGCTTTTTGGAAAGGGGCTACAAGATTGGGAGGATCTTGATTTTTTTTTCAAAACCAAAAAAGAGAATTTCCATAAACGAAACATTTAAATAAAAATAATAAATAATCAAAATATATTTACACAAAGATAATTAGCACTTTTGTAAAACACTTCTATAGTGCATTGAAGGTCTCTTTCCCAAATTTTGAAAGATGGAATCATAGATACTCGCTCAACTACCCGCCTTATCGGTGTTGAATGTAGTGTCGACGGCATGTCAATATTCAAAGAATAAATATTTATTCAAACAATTCTAAAATGTGTCAATAGATGCAGAACATAATATTTGGAACGGGAAAACAAACATAATAAAGTGATTTCATTTGACAGTCTTAGATGGGTCTCTCTTTGTTACCTTCTAAGGACCCCTTAGGCCAGCGTGAAGACAATGTAGCCGCTCAATCTGTTATATAGTAGCGCCATCCGTGGCAGGTGGCAATAAGAGGTGTTATAAGGGGTCAATACAAGGGATGCTTACGTAGTGGAGGGAAGTGAAGTAGGCGATGTGCGAGAGTTAGAGAGGTCTCTGAACCCAAAGGGTTACATCTCTGCGCTCTCTCCTAGCTCGGAAGGCTGAAAAAGTAAAAGGTCAGTTGAAGCAGACAATAAGAGTGTTGTTCTGTTCCCGGATTGTGTGCACTTGTAGGGTGATCGGGGATGGAGCAGCTGCGTTAAAAGCTTTGTACCTTGCTGAACCCCCTCGTAATGCGTCAGACCCCCATCTACTGGAACACGCTGTGCTAGGGAGGATGCACTCATCACTGCAGCCTCCCAGCTAGTACGACACACACACCAACACACTCTCACACACACCAACACACACACCAACACACTCTCACACACCAACACACACACCAACACACTCTCACACACCAACACACTCTCACACACCAACACACTCTCACACACACACTAACACACTCTCACACACCAACACACTCTCACACACCAACACACACACCAACACACTCTCACACACCAACACACACACCAACACACTCTCACACACCAACACACTCTCACACACTCACACACACACTAACACACTCTCACACACCAACACACTATCACACACTCACACACACACCTACACACTCTCACACACTCACACACACACCTACACACTCTCACACACCAACACACACACCAACACACTCTCACACACCAACACACACCAACAAACTCACACACCAACACACACACCAACACTCTCACACACCAACACACTCTCACACACTCACACACACACTAACACACTCTCACACACCAACACACTCTCACACACCAACACACACACCAACACACTCTCACACACCAACACACACACCAACACACTCTCACACACCAACACACTCTCACACACTCACACACACACTAACACACTCTCACACACCAACACACTATCACACACTCACACACACACCTACACACTCTCACACACTCACACACACACCTACACACTCTCACACACCAACACACACACCAACACACTCTCACACACCAACACACACCAACAAACTCACACACCAACACACACACCAACACTCTCACACACCAACACACACACCAACACACTCTCACACACCAACACACACACCAACACACTCTCACACACCAACACACACACCAACACACACACCAACACACTCTCACACACCAACATACTCTCACACACCAACACACTCTCACACACCAACACACTCTCACACACACTCATACACACCAACACACTCACACACACTCATACACACCAACACACTCACACACAAACACACACCAACAAACTCACCAACACACTCACACACACCAACACACTCACATACACACCAACACACTCTCACACACTCAGACACACCAACACACTCACACACACCAACACACTCACACACACCAACACACTCACACACACACCAACACACTCTCACACACACCTACACACTCACACACATCCACAAACTCCAACACACTCTCACACACTCACCAACACACTTAAATAGGAAGACAAATAAGTCTCTCCAATGTTGCACGCTATAGAGCTGTGGGGGGGGGGAGAATGGGGAAAAGATACAGAAGTGTGGAAAGAGGAGGCGCAAAGGAGGGGGTGAGAAAAATTAGAGGGTCCACATTTATTTTGGGGGAAAGGCACAGTTAAGAAATTGCCAGACAGTGTGGCATAAAGACAGAGGGGTAAGGGGAGAAGCTGCAGCCTGTGAGGGGAGGGAGGAACAACAAGAAAAGAGGATGAGGGAGGCTGATAGGCAGAGGAATGTTAAAAGCATGGATAGGGAGAGTGGCTGGAGGGAGGGGGAGAGCTGGGTCACTGAGTCCTGCACAGGAGGGAAGGCTTGTTATTCTCTATGAGTAAAAGTAAAAGCACTTTGCAGTTTAACACTTTACATTCACAAGGTCAGCAGACCCATATGGATGTGGGCACGCCAATAAAATGCTATATGTGCCCTAAAATGCATACGCTTCCATGTATTATGTCTCTATAAGCATGAGTGTGTCTGGCTGTGCATTATTCTGCATAGGCAGGGGGTAGGCAGCCCCTCGCGGTGCCCCCTGATAAATGGGTCCCCATGTGTGACCTGTGGCCCTGAATCATTAAATCTGAAACATTCACCTTGACCAGATAAAGAGCTGGAGAGGCCGGGGTCCCACCGGATGACTTCTTATTGGGAGGAGCAGAGGGGGGGATATGTCTGGGAAAACCATCTATTCACCCCCCAGGGGACCCATAGAACCACATTAACCCCATCACAGACAGGCTGAAATACAAGCCACTCATTCAAATACAAACATCACAACACGCTTCCTTGTATAAAGACATCAGACAAATATCAGTGAAACTCTTCTAATACACAGACATCAGGATATCTACCACTCACCGCATCCTAATACACAGACATCAGGATATCTACCACTCACCGCATCCTAATACACAGACATCAGGACACGGACCTCTCACCCCTCCTAATACACAGACATCGGGACACAGACCCCTCACCCTCCTAATACACAGACATCAGGACACAGACCCCTCACCCCTCCTAATACACAGACATCAGGACACAGACCGCTCACCCCTCCTAATACACAGACAACAGGACACAGACCGCTCACCCCTCCTAATACACAGACATCAGGACACAGACCTCTCACCCCTCCTAATACACAGACATCAGGACACAGACCCCTCACCCCTCCTAATACACAGACATATCTCCTCACTACTTCCAAACACTAGCTGATACACATCTTCTGTCCTCCCATATTATGAAGACGTGAGAGAAAGTATGATTCCCAAACCCCTCACACGGAGACCCCTACCATATGTGGCAGGAATAAAAGATGTTTCTGTGAGTTGAATAAACCCGGCAGGTCAATAGACTCCCCTCTTTGGGTAATTCTATGCAGAAGGGGTGTCCCTCCTCCACCCCTCAAGTCATTTATATCAGTCAGACCTGCATGCTCCAAAGAACCATAAATCTTTATATACTAACCTAAAGCAGACAATGAGCCCCCCTCCCTTCACTGCTGTGTGATTAATGGGGTGAGACCCCCCAACCCCCACTCCCAAGACTTCATGCCACAGACGTGCATTCCTCGCCCCGATACTAACAACATCAGACTGTGAGGCCTTTCAAGTAATGGAGGAAGACAAAGCGCGTATAGGAACACGGCGTATTATTATATCTATATCATAGATACAACGTAACCCCGCGTTATTATTACTTATTGTTTTATATAGCGCCATCATATCCCGTAGCGCTGTACAAGGGTTATAACATAACAATTTGACTCATCCGCCGAGGTGTATATTTGTCTCATTCTACGTACTTGTTTTCCTATAAACAAAAGCATTGAGATGCTTCTGTAAGAAGCCAATAGCATTGCGTGCCGCGGCAGACATGTTTTCTTAAATGCAAATAGTAACCACACGATCACTACGCAAACAATCCACCAATCAACAGCGGCGTTTAGAAAAAGAAAAATATATATATATATGATGCTGGCAAGTTTCAGGAGGAATATTCCGCTTCTTGGTTCCTTATTCAAGCTTCTTGAACGGCTTGTATATACCCGGATTATTAATATTTACCTATTATTGACTGTTTTATATAGCGCCATCATATTCCATCGCGCTGTGCAATGGGATGACTGACGTTCTTCATTCTAACCCGCTGCGTTCTATTTTCTGCACTCGCTTTTAGACAGTGGAACATACAAACGCTGTGTTCCGGTGTCGGGGTCTTCCTACAAGAAGGGGTACGCAGCCTGGCGGCTTAACATTACCATAGCCGTGGGGCGGGTGATGGGACCGACGCGCATCACGCTGGTGTTTTCACAGCTGCAGTAAAGCAGACCTTTTTTTTTTTTTTTTTCTTTATTATTTTGATTTCTGGGAGTTTTTTTGGCTTATGCGGCAGATCGCCCCCCAAACACTGCTGCAGTGTGTAACATGAGGCCTGCTGGCACACGTTGTGTCGGGACATGGAGGGGTCGGGGTGGGGGGTGGCAGGTGTATGGCTAGCGATATTAACATTTACACCGCCAAGACTGTTTGCCAAGACATAGAAAAGTCTTGCTTTTATCCCATATTTGCACCCTCCGCGATCTCCTGTTTCTTTCTTCTCTCTCATCTTTTTTTCTCTCTGTCTTCTCTCCCCCCTCTCCTCCCCTGGACTGTTTCACATGTGTAGAGAAGTTTGGGTTTTTTTCACCGAATATTGTCACTTCCCTTTCTCTGTAGAAACCACGCTGCCATTTGAGACGGCATTGAGAGAAAGGTCAATTTCTCCCGTGCCAGTGATTGTCACAAATGCCAGGCGCCCAGGCATCCCACGCAACCCCAGTGCCAGGGAGCGGCAGAAATCGTATGCCAGGCAGATCATCTTGACATATGTTTACTGCACCCTTCCTCCCGTGTTACAGAACCGGGGCTCTCCTATTATCTGAGGACAGGGCAAAGGCAGTTAGGGCAAGGGAGGATCATTTGCAGGCTCCCTTCCCCTTGCAGTGACATTTGAAGTGGTCAGGCAATTTTTCAATATGGGGGGGGTATATAAAATGAGAAATAAGGGGTGATAAATAAAATTAATAATACATGATCCACGGAAAAAAATAAACAAAGGATCCAGGGAAGTGGCAGCGGTGGGAGGGTAATATTAATGTCCTTAATTTTGGAACTGCCATTGATGTCACCCTCGCCCCATGAAAAACTGATGTTGAGAATCGAGGTCTAGCATTAAAACGCTATATAAAGAAGATGATTACGGAATGAGACGGTTAGAAAGAGAATGCGTGGCATTTAAGGGAAAAGAGAGGGCAAGGTTAAAGAAAGAAAAATAAAGTGATAATCATATAAAGTAAATGGCAGAAACGTACGGAGAGATCAAAAGGAGAACTCAGAAAATGTACACAGATGAGAGAGATTAATACAGCCCCCCCCCATCTCTATGTTGTCCTCAGATGCTCTCTGTCACAATCAGTGGGTGGGGAGACAGGATTCCGAATGGTGCGTGTGTGGGGGGGGGGGACTTCCCCAGCACCCGTGGGTGGCAGGCAAAGGGTGCCGTGTACATTTTTGTTTCCCATTCCCTTCAGAAGAAATCGGAGGGCGGTGGTGAAGTTATTAGTTCCTAGTCCTTCATAGCAGCCAGTAAAAGCAAAACAAGCCGTGGGGAAACCTCAAAATTAACCACTTCATTGTCTCCAGTCTCAGCAAACGGTCGTACGGTGGGGGGGAATAGTAGTTTAACTGCAATGATTTAATTTGTACAACACACAAGCTTGGCATGAAGCCACATTAAATGGCAACTGCGTGGTAGGTGTCAGTTTCCTCCCCTCCCGCTGGTGGCAATGAGAGAGAGAGGGGGAGAGGAGGAGAGAGAGGGAGAGAGAGAGAGGGGGGAGAGAGAGAGAGAGGGGGAGAGAGAGAGAGAGGGGGGAGAGAGAGAGAGAGGGGGGGAGAGAGAGAGAGAGAGGGAGAGAGAGAGAGAGAGAGAGAGAGAGAGAGGGGAGAGCAATGAGACAGGGTGTATGCAGACCCTATTCACTTATCTTTTCCCCTCCTTTCATCTCTTTATGCCGAGGCTGGCAGATCTACCTGGGTGTTTAAACGTATTTATGTGCGTTAATTATCACTCTATCTAAACAAACATTGAAATAAACGAGAAAGTTTTATGGGTATCGCATACAATTTATTTACACCCCTTTGCTTTTCTCATCTCTCCCAGTTCCCTCTCCTCCCTTCCGCACATACAGTATTTCTCTCCCTCCCTCTCTCTCTCTCTCTCCATACCATGTGTTATTCCTGAGCTGTCAAAGCAAATTATTTTCTGCTGGTCTCCAATTGGTCAATGCAGAGCTTAGCGCTGGAAGGGAAAACTCGGTGGGGGGGGGGGGGAGCGGAGGGCGTGAGAGAAAGGAGTGTGTAGAGAAGAAGAAGGTACCTAAACTTTATTAAATACAAGTAGGGCGTCTAGATGGGCTGAATGGTTCTTATCCGCCGCCAAATTCTATGCTTCTACGTTAGCGCCACCCGGAGCAGATTGAGGACGGCTGGCCGGATGCCGAGACACCTCTTTGCAACGTTTAGAACGGATAACGCAGTTATGGTTAATAGCAGCGCCGGACTGGCGAAGAACCGACGGCCCTGGCAACTTAAGGCCAGAGGCTGTCTGATGACGTAAGTGCGGTCGACGGCTTGATAAATGCGGCAACACGTCACATTTTTATGTACGTAGAGTGCTTTCGGGTATATCCAGCCATCGACCTCACGCTGCGGTATCAGAACGGGTGAGAATGGTGCCCACTGACATTGCCTGGTGTACCAGATCGCCAGTCAGGGGTTAATAGTTTGGGGTTAAAATAATTAACATACCAGTCTGCACACACACACACACACACATATATATATAACTGTATTCTGAGTCCTGCCCTACCACCTTCCGCCTCAGGTGCCCACAGCGCATCCATTGCCCCCTGTGTACATTGTGTGCCCGCCGAGGCCTGAATACCAGCACACCCCACCTCTCTACCCCCCCACGTCACCCGCGAGGAGGAGAGGATCAGCGTTATCAGTGCGTGTGACCTATTTTCTGAGAAGCCGGCCTCCTCTAAAGCAGGCGCAGTCAGGCTAAGGAGGGGGGGGGGGTGGCTGTAACCCTTTAAATGCCAGCAGGGTGGCAGACACAATCATGTGTTTATTTCCTGCGATGCTGCAGTACTGTGCAGTTAAACGAGGACGTGATTATATGAAGTAACGGGATCAGTTCTACAGCTAATCAGCATTATATAGAGGATTATGTTAAAGGGACACTCCAGCCATCAGATGCACTTTAATGCATGTGATAGTTGTGCTGTCCCTTTACATTTTTATGATGTCCTTTGTAAATGCATGGGGTACTCGTAGAACCCCTCATATGAATTTGCCCCCGCCCCTGCCCCCGCCTCCCTGCTATTTTCCATGCAAGATATGCATTCGGTATCATTTTATATTCAGGGAAGCTGGAAGAGGAAGGGAACGTGCAGAGAAAAATGGAACGATTGCACTTTATTTGTCCACGCTAGCCCCACCCCTCGCATGGCTAACCACGCCCTCATGTCTGGCTAGCCCCGCCCTTGCGCTCAGAAGAGGGAGAGCTCCCTGGGAAGTATACTGTGGGGCTAATAAATAAAACTGAACCCACCGAGGGCCATAAGAAGGTATGAAGAAGCAGAGAAAATAACTCCGAAATGAAACATTTTTCGGCCACTTAACCACTGAGCGTATCGGGCTGACCTTATTATGTCCTACGAAAAGAGATTTTACACGGGACGCTAAGAGTATTTTCTTGCTTCTTCCATATTAGATCTTGAAGGGCTTCAGTATTTATACAGACCTCTGGAGTGCTTGCAGTGGGCGCCGGAGACAACACAATTTTAAAAAAAAAAGAGACACTCGCCGGCTTGTGCTTTTGGTTGAGAATGCCTTAAAAAAAGGACTAGCCGGTCAAAAGTTCCTACAAGCATTTACAAATAAACAAGATATATTTTTCTCTAAACACGGTGTTGTATGCAGTATTGTAGGTTAGCATTGATGAAAAATGGGTTTTAATTTAATTTGTTCCAATAAGCTTCCTTTATCTGCAGACCCGGAGGCCGCCATTGCTGTCAGTCATGTGATATTTTAGGTGCCTTTCCCGGCTCAAACACCACACTGAGCTGATGCTTTATGGCGATGCTAATGAAGTCCTTTCCTCCATAGACTTTCATGACTCAGAGGAAACCCAATTGTTCACCACAATAAATCTAGACTTGTTTTGAAACAAAGTAACACAATATTTGTTTTAAATGTGATATTAGTAAAACAAAATTGCTGGGAGTTGCCTTTTAATGAACATTATTGTGGTTCGGGGATGAAAAACAATAAACTACATCATGTAAGCATTTGAAAGTCATCCCGTCTAAGAGGTACAAAGCGGAAAATATTTTTTTTGAGAAATAAAATGGTTGAAGAATCGCATTTGAATGCAGTTACCGTAGATACATTTACATTTATACGCATTCTTATCTTGAAATTCTGTTGCAGTCTACAGGATAATTGGACTTTAATTACAAAAATATAAATGTATCTCAGGTAATTGATTCCAGCCCCTGGTAGGAACTTTCTCCCTAAATGTCCTTGCCTTGAAGCCAACACACTGAACCAATAAATGCTTAAGAATACACAGGCAACCATGCTGCACGAGTTTTAGGTGGAAAAGGAACCTCCAGAGAACGTAAGCCTGATACAGCATGAGGAATCCCAAACCTTAATTATTATTATTGTTATGCTGATATTTTAATTTTACAGAGCCAGCAATTTGCGCAGAGGTTTTTATTATAAATGCTTGAAAGGGTATTGGAACCCTGCTTACAATCTCGGTTTTATTTTAGATTCAGGGTAGCCATAGGTCTATTTCATGCATATTTAAATTCTCTACCACTTCTGTTGGGAGGCTGTTCCACTTCTTTACAACCCTCTCAGTAAAGTAAACATTCTTTACATTACATCTAAGCCTCTGACCCCCTAGTTTTAGATAATGATAGTCATCTCCCTCTTGTCCAAGCTATACATATTGAGACCCCCTAGCCTGATAATTTCTATCCTGCAAACCATTCAGTAGCCCTACCTAGTATGTTTCTTAGCCTCAATTAAACCAAATACGGCCAAGTAATCTCCTCTAATGGCTCCTGCAGTGCCGAATGCTTGTTGGATTCCCACAGTCAGTCTTGGTGAAAGTTCGGTAGCAGATGACAAGGAGTGCTCATTTTCCTGGAAAAGCAGCTTGTAACTTTTGAAGTACATGCTGCTTTCTTGTAGCTCACAATCTCATAGTAAAAATAACTTTGACATTGTATCCAAAGTTATTTTTGAAGTTCAGTGACACTAAGTAATTAGTACGTTTCCATAAAAACCCTGAAGTTCTAAAGATCAGTTTATCACTCAGTTCTTCAAACATGAAAACGCAAACAGGTTTAGACAGGGTCATTTCTAGGCTCATACGACTTCCATGCTCACGTAGACTACAAGCGCCATGAACACTGAAGTTCCTAATCGTCTGGAAGTAGGGTTCCCCCAAAAGACCAGCGGCTACAATCTATTCAACCACCCACAGGCAACACATCTGGTTTTAGAGATCATCCTACTATAGAGAGAAGAACTTCTACAGCGACAAAGGACCATAAGACAAGATAATAATTATACAATAGATCATAGCATTAATATGTCCAAACTTTCCATAATTTTTTATGTCCGTTTACCTTTTATTTCCCTTGTCTCAGCTGGGCCACCCTGCATGCGAATTGCTGTAATTTCTGGGAAACTTTAAAAAAAAGAAAAAATGTTTTACATTTGGCAAAGCAGTAGAAAGTAACAAATCTTCAAGCTAAAGTATATAAGCATGCATGTCATATGTTACATTTTTTAAGACTGGAGGTGGGAAGGGTTAACAAGGCTGCCTGAGCGTCTTTCAAGCCTCACTAGCAACAGCTGGATTGCTGTTTCCCCAGGGCTGGCTGGGAGAAGGATAAATAACTTGAAACTTCAGCCCTGAGATTTGTATAGAACACAAGACCCCAGCAGTCCTTGTAAATGCGGACGTTCTATGCACTATAGTGCGAATGCGCCACCTACTGGTCATGTAGAGCAGTTCGCGTGGAAAAAGTCTCAGTTTGGTAAAGTGGAAAACTTGTGTTTTTTCCCCCAGTTCTGCTATTGATATGGTGTATATATATATATATATTTGGTATAGCGAAATCCTGTTATATCCCTCACAGAGATTAGCGAGTCTCCAGGGTCAGTTCACTTGTTTGAAAGCTCACTTCACTATTCAAAAGGAAGGGTCAACATCGGCATGTTCCTCAAGCTAGAAAGGCTGAGCTGACCCTGCATAATGTATAAATAAGGAGACTGAAGAAAGTATGCATTATATAGGATCAAACAAGCTCTTCCTGGGGAAGCTCGCTGGGGACAGGGCTTCATATAACGAGTTGAAACCACAATTCTCACTTTAGGCCACTAATTTAGCCGCTTTGATAGATATTCCTTGAGCAGACTCTCTGAACTTGATATTAGTGGGTGATGCATAATTAGAATACCTTGTCTTGTTGTCTCTATATCTGCCGTAGGTTTCATAAACTCCATGAGGTCAGAGGATAGGCTGAATGAGAACGCCTGAACTTGCATTAATCTAATTGAATCTCCGCATTGGAACTCCAACTCCATAATGCATGAGGATCGGCACACGGAGATCTACAACTCACCAGAGGTGACCAAAACAATCTTTTCCAAGAGGGGCTTCTAGGATAGATCCCAGAGTTTTCATATTGACTAAGTTGGCAAAGTGTAGGTCTGTGACCAATCGCAATTTTCCTGGTGCCTTGGGAACATAGCTAAGGGAGGTTATGTATTATCATGCTTTGTGAAGGTTGGAGAGCGCCCTGCCGCTCCATTTCCCATGGCCTCAATGAGCAGAAGTTTGGTAGTTTGGTTTCTGCTCCTCTCATCTTGCTTTCTCTGGGGCAGGTCCTGTCACCGGCAGGACTCCCGAGAGATTCTAAACCTTTTACAAATTTCTCCAGAAAGGGAAAGCAACACAACACAGTTCCGGAGGCATTATCGTCATTCCAAGATTTCAGCGACAATGGTTTCCTAACGACCACCATCTTGTGATGATCATCATCAAAACAAACTCATACTCTGCCTGCTTAACCCCTTAATGACAAAGCCCGTACATGTACGGGCTCAAAATGCATTGTTTTCAATGGGTTTAGGGACCGCCCATTGTCCTTAAGGGGTTAAACAAGATCTTGACTAAAGCGAACCAAGGTAAGAGTCAATCCAACCTGGGTTGGAGCCTCTTGGAGGTCCCAAATATTTCCCTTTGGGTAATGCCTGCCATACTTAAATAAGAGGTGTACAAATCACCTTATTTTACCAAAAGACCTCCTTCTCCAATAAAATCACATTAACATGTTCATATTAAATAGGTATAAATGATGAACGCGATTTTCAGAATTCCTTTTAGAACCAATAATCTTCTCAGGTATTTGACATAATGCCTGCAGAAACATAGGTCCTAAAGACCAAGGTAAAAAAAAAAAAACATTGAAAAACCTAAATATGCTATAATCCAGGCTGACAGCATCCGCCATATGTCTGAGATTCGAGAACAAAAGAAAGCCATGACATCTCAAAGATGACTCTGCTGCCGCTATGAAGATATTTGTCATTTCTTGGAAAAAATTAAAAATAAAAAGTTTCTAAGCATTTGCATTCAGCACCATTTTCTTGGAACAGCACAAACACCTTTACATTAAACAGTCCAGGTCTAAATTCTTTCTCCAGTCCTGCCTGTAGAGGAACGAAGACTTCTAAGAACCGGAAAAAAAACCGAAAAAATGTTGAAAAACATACTTGCTGGCGCAAGTTCAAAAAGGTCTTCCACACTTTGATAGATCTCAGATGCTGCAGGCTTCCTTTGCCTTAATGCTTTGGTTTCTGCCACATCTGGGAAACCTGTTAAGAGGCTGAAAGACTAACATTAAAGCCATCGCGTCCATTCTGTGAGCCAAACACGCAAAAAGGTCCAACAATGCTTGAAGGTCAGCGCAGGTCATTCCTATCGCCTTTTACAGACTAAAGTTGGTCATCTTGTACATTAGATGCTTAAAATGAGGACAGGTAACCATGCACATCCTTACGTTAACATTTCCACACCTTTGGTCCCATAATTGTATTAATTTGTCACTGTAAAAATGTGCTTTTACATTTGCAATAACAGTCCTTTCAGTTTAGTCGGCAAAAAATGAGTTACTTGGTAAGTACATTTTTTTTTTTTTTTTAATTATTTTACACAAGTAGCCCTTCAATTGTTGTCCAAATGGAACTTGAACCATTTATCTGGTCATTACTTTTTCAGTTTACAAAGGCCTGTCAATAACCAACATCCAAAAAGAAAACTAAACCTTATTGGGTGGGAAAGTAGTGCTGGCTGATGAAGCCAGTAATGGTAAGAATTCACAATCCTAAGACTCTTAGGCAGCAGTCACTGGAGATCCACCAAAGATAACGGCCGGGTTATCACAAACTCTTCTGGGACCTGCAAAGGAAATAAGATTTCTTCCAGAATGCGGTCCTGAATATATCTACAAGCGTCAGGGCTCCTCAGAGCTGGGCACAATATCTTGTCTCTTCCGGATGTCCGAGCGCACTTTAGGAATTTCAGCTGTAGATCCAGCATCACTGCGTCCGAGAGGTACTGCCGAAAGGAGTCGATCAAAACCTCGAACAGTTATTGCTGAGGTAATAACTCCATGTAGAGGTCCAAAATAGAGAAGAGTCCCATGGAAGCACCAACACTTAGCACCTACTTTTTAAAGGAGCATGTCTACAGTACTTTAATATGTATTACAGGAAGGGGGGCTTAACTTGGGGAGAAGCTGCAGCTCCTTGATGCCATTGTGGCCCAATGATCTTTTGCCAATCAATGGCAAGAAGGCACTCCCATTGACATCAAAATTAAAGGAGTCACTTACTTTCCATGCATGGTGTCTCAGATGCACGCAGGTGGATTTTGCAGACCCCCCTTCTCCATGTGAGAAAGTAGCTATCGTATGCATTAAAGTGCATATGACTGGAGAATACCTTTAAGTAAGCTGTATGTGCAGGCAGATCAACAATGGAAGACCCCCTAACATTTATCTATCATGTTAGTGGTTGGTCTGGAAGTGCTACGTACTCTTTGTCCTTTAAAAGTCCTGTGGCGTGATATATCTCCATCATCATGAACCAAGAGTCCTTTATGGGCATTAACCATTTATAGAAAGCATATGCTGGATACACCCCAGGTGAGGATCCAGATACTCTGAGACTTATGCCGCTTGCATCATCAGGTCAAGTTAATAAACATCCTTTTATTCCCTTGCATTATATTTTATACTGGTCCGCAAACAGAACAAAAGGCTCTTGGTTTAATCAAATAGTATTTTCAATGCTTTGTGCACAAAATTAGCGAAAGTAGAAGATACAAGATAAGCTGCCAACATGCAACTAATTTTGTAGTCCATGAAAGTCCGCCTTTAACTCTCACATTGAGTAGCACGAGACGGAGTACCTGGAGATCCTACTCTAGCTAAGCGAGTACACCTCTCGGGAACACACTCAGAAGAAACAACCACCTTTAAGATTTCAATGTTTATTAAGATGTTTGGTGTAAAAATGCTCAGAGTACATAAACTCCACGTCTAAAATCTAAACCGTACCTTACAGATACCAATACGATAACATCCGCTGCAGGTCGCAGCAAACAGAGCCCTTTCATCACCGGCTTTACTATATACACATAGGGTGGCACGAGATTTCACCCTTAAAAATGCAGTCCATAAAAATTCTGTTTTGTAAAAAAGAAAACAAATAAAAACTATACAGCTGACATGGCAGAGCTCCTCAAGCATACGCTTGGCCTGTGTCATAAAAATCTCAGCTCCATAGTCACTGAGATATAGAATAAAATTAATCATACAAAAATTTACAGTTGACTTTGTCAGAAGTGAGCGTTAAAGACCAGCGTGCAGAACATTCCCAATCAGCACTTTATCCTTGAACGCGTGCTCAATATCCCTTTCCTCTATCTTAAGGGATACCTGCAGGGGAGGAAAAAAAATAGAAGGTTCAGTACATCTCCACCGATAATATATATTCAACGTATTTTATATACTGGGGAAAAAATAAGGCCATTCTCCTTTCAAAGCAGCACTCCATCACCCAGCGTTCCTCCAGATTTGAGCACCAGCCAACTGCAAGAAAACGCTTGCGCTAAAATGAGAGCCGGCGGGTAGAGCGCTAGGAAGCAAGAAGTCCGTTTGTGTGAACACATCTCATGCAAGCTGAGCAGCTGGGAGATTGTGACAGTCACAGAGTCACCAACATCCAGCGCATTTAAAAAGGATATACAATATATACATTTCACTGTAAGTGGGTTATAGACTGTTTAGGTAGCCTAGGCGAAGACGCTAGGCGTACGTTTCATGTGAAGTTACCTTAGCAAGCCGTGCCTCCTTGGCTTTCTTTAGACCCAATATGCCTCTTGATTCCAGGAGCTGGCAGAGTGACAAGCATTCTGATTGGCCAACCGCTGGCATTTGCTGCTTGCGACACACTTTACTGTATCCCTCGTGTAACTGTACGGTAATAAAACACAATCTTACAACTAAAGTCTATTTGAACAAGGCTCCTGAATGCACACCCCACTGCTGTATTTTAATGCCTCCCCCATGTACAAACTGGGTTCTCACCAACCTTGCCCAGTGTGACCTCCTTGATCTTGCTTTGCTGGGTAAGAAGCAGAAGTGAACACACCACCAGTTTCTGCTGCAAGGGAAAGGATTCGCTTGATCCGCCACCTGCTGCCATTTTGTCTCCATAAACGTCCGAGATAACACGGGAGATGTGGGGTAGGCTGACTTTCTTTGGAACAGGAGAGGAAATCTCTTTGCTAGGGGATCGGCCTGATAAAAAGAAAGGTCTATTAGATTCACAATGCACATGTTCGCTGTATGATCTCATAAATACTGGACCATCCCCCTGACTTCATATTCTGTTCAAATGAGATATTTAGGCCACTTTGCTAGAGGAAACTTTTCCTTCACCATTTACATTTTTATGAGTTATAAAATAAACACTTCAAGAGATCTGGAACGTAAGGACTCTTGGAAGAGTTGCCACTGTTCCGTATGGAACTACCAAGATAATGCCCTATGGTATAACCAGCTCTCAATATGAATGCGTTTTAAAAGCAGCCATACCGGTGTTGAAAATAGCAGTGTTTTCCCCACACTAGACGTGGGTATTTAACACCAAGCATTGACATAAAGGTCTCCACACGATATAATTGAAACACAACTTGGAATACATTGATGCCAAGATCACTCATCCAGTTACAAAAGAGGAAACATTTAACTCTTGCATAACTGAAATCAGGAGAGGAATAATATTAAAAAAGGGATACGTTAAGCTACTCACATTCAGAAAGGGGTTTCAGGACAGTCTGGCTCTTCACATCTGACTCCACAATTTCAACAGCCCTCCTGGGAGAGAAAACCCACCAAAAAGCTCAGTGACCAATCTCTGACAATGGCCATTTAAACATATCACTTCAGTTAATAAAATAAAAAAGGCAATTACCTGCAGATGTCCAGCGCTTTTCGTGCATCACCAGAAACAGCAGACACTTTGCGGGCACAAAACTGAATTGCAGCATTATCCAGAACCGGATTGTCTGAAACCTGTAGGTCAAGTCACGAGATGGGTAAATACGGTGTTTGCCATTAAAATAATGCAATCGTACCAAAATGCTTAATTATGCCATACTAGTTCAGGGTAGAGAACCATACATCTTAAATTAACCCCCCTGACCTTAAAGGAGGGCTCTTTCAAGAGGGAAAAAAAAGCTAAAGTCTCAACTGATTTAGCTAAAACAGCTTTGCTTCCATTGCATTGCTGCCCATTATGGTTAATAAAGCTAGTTATGTTAAGGGTAGTTACTGTAGCAAACTGGTCTCTAACCTGCTTTAGTCGGTCCTGTAGGATTGTAGCAATTTGGTCCTTGCTGTAAGGAGAGAAATTCAACAACTTAGGTCTACAATGAGGACGAGTCTGAAGTCTGGGCAGGATCCGGTCCGTTAAATCCAGAGCATTTGCGATACCTGTCAAAGATACAAGAATTACCTTACAGAAGACGGGAATAAAGGGAAATTACAAAATTACAAGAGGATTTATCAAGTCTATATCCCCATGTAACAAGAATCGGTTAAATGGCAACATCCTGCTTACCAATGAGGACAACCCTTGAATTGGGGAGCCATGGCCACTCAAATACTGTGTAGAGAACATCCTGCCCTTTACTGTCCAGCTGATCCATCTCATCCAACACCAGGAGGCTGCAAAGGGAAAAGAAAAAGTCAGACCCAAGAAAATAAAACTATAATGGCATTAAAATATACAGCATAATAAAGTTCAATTACATGATGGGTCCTTTTGAAGTCACCAACTTCTCCAGACCTCTGATAAGGTCTTTCCCCGCAGGAGGTTTTCCGTTCTCTGATATTTCTTCAGCTATAGCTGGAAAGACAGCCTGGGAGCTGCGCAAGGACATGCAGTTGATATAAACAGTCTTGCAATCCTTCAAATCCTTATTTTCTTGGAGCAGTTTGTTGAGGCAGGCCGTTTTACCGGTTCCCGGAGCTCCAGAGATATACAAGCTCCCAGGCTTTTCTCCAACTACATGATCCTTCAGGAAGGTCTGAATAACACTTGTCTCCTTCTCCCGAGCCAGAAGACGCTCTGGAATGGCAGTGTTTAGGGCTTGCTTGGCAAGCTGGTAGCAAGAGCCTGCGTACAAAGTTTAGAGAAGACAGTAAGTGAATATAGCGCTTCACTGGACTTTATTACAACAACCAACTACACTTTAAGCAATCGATAGGTAGATGGCCTAGATTCACCAAGGTAACCAAACCTTAAGGGCTTGCCAAATAGGTGGCACAACAGCTGATTAACCCCATACTATTATTTTGAGCCCATCTTATCCCATCCTGACCTACAGAAAGACTACCAATCAGAGAAGCCTTATAGTATGATACCTACTTTCTGGCTTGAAGAGCTGGGTACACACACTCTTCCTTTCTTGCAACCCACGGTTACTGGAGCTGGATGGTGTTTCTTGGCCTCTCCTCATAGGGGAGGACAATTTGGAATCCTGATCCTTCTTGAGTGGAGAAATCGGTAATGTCAAAGCCTGGTTCTCATCAAACAGCAAACGTCTTCCTTTAGGAGGACTAGCAGCTCGGTTCTCATTGCAGCTTTGCTTGGGTGGAGAGCACTGAGAACGTTGAGGGATGTTGCAACGGTTATCATCACCTGGAGCGAAACATTGAAATGTTTTAGCATGCTAAATTTACCAATTTGTAGAATGTATGGTCCCTTTTAAGAATCCTTACCAAGCCTCTTTCTAGGGCTGAGGGGCAGCTCCTTGGGATGGGGGGAGATTGCGACAGACTCTGACTTGGCCTTCACACGCGATGCATCTTTAACCTGCGTCTTCGCAGTTTTCTTCTTCGGAAACTGAATGGAGCTCTGAGACTGCGATCTGGTGCTTGGCATGGCTGTTGAAACAAAAGGAAAACTTAAATGACAATCTGTACACGCCTTCACAAATGGCACAAAATGGTCCGTTTGTAATCCTGTTTCCAGATCACAAGTATAGTAATATGACACAATGACACTGTTTTGCAACTATGATTCAGTTAACAAAGTAACTAGTAAAACGTTCCTGCGAGTGCTCCTCTAATCACTCAAAGTTGTTCTTTACCCATTAATTGTTTTCCACCACAAAGACTTGCAGCCAATTGGGCCACCTGGAAAAAAAAAATGAAACCCTACTCGCCAGAACCATGCAAACCATAGCATGAAAGCCATAAAGAAACAAGGCTTTGTGATAGCACAGAAGTCTTATTCTGTTGCTGATGAAACACTAAGCACCAGCTTCAAAATTGCACTAATGAGCACAACCACCCCATTAAACACTAACAAGCTGCGGGGAAGCTCCAGATTAAATCATCAATGGGGAGCAGTTATAGTCTAATGAACGAGACTGTCTGGCAGGACGCAGGTTAATGAATTTAATCAAAGCAGAATAAAACCAGTCTACATGGCAAAATAACTGATTCACTGTCTCTGCCTGAAGGGAAATCATGCCAGAAAACCATGTAGTTTAAACACAAAACGGTCTTAAGTAATAAGCATCCAGATTTAAAGGGACACTGCACATTTACCCCATAATGCATGGATGTCAATGCATGCTAAATACACATGTGCACCAAACACGTAGAGACAGAACACATGCACCAGTCATATTATATAAGTACTTATAATATATACTTATATAATATATGACTGGTGCATATATATATATTATACAAGTATATATAGGTTAAGGACCATGCGTATATGCACAGCATGACCATGCCGCCATTTTCCAGGACATGTTACTGACAGGCACATGTGATGTGCAGCCATTGGGGGAATGGATAATTTCAGGGGGGGGGTAACTTGCCCTGCAACTTGTGAAACACGATGCGATCTCTTACATGGGGCAACCTGTGTCACGTGACCCAGCCGAAGCCCAGTTTCCTGTGGTCAGTGCGTCCCCACGCTGGGAGTGGGGGCAGGAGAGATAACCCTGGGGAAGCAACAAATGGCGGGGAGGTCGCTGTCCTGCCCCAGGTGACATTTCTTACACGCGGCTGGGTTTCCGGTTTAAAAAATATCTTTAGGATCTCGCTATATTTCACAAAACACACCTCACAGATCTTTCCATGACCTAACCTGCGAAAGGCTTACACCAAACCCGCCGTATGTACCACGTATCCCGCGTGAACAGACTGTCCTTCAACTCACTGAGTGCCAGAAGATTACTGCAGCCAGACGAGTGTATCGAGCGCAATAATACACCCAGATACCGTCCAGTTTAAATGTCACTAAGGCGCTACGAATACATGTATCCCGGTGAACTGACTGGACGAGCTCTCACAGGGAGAGAATTATTTGTGTTTTCGCGACAATACCGGCATTCGAAGGATTCATTCGATAAGGAAACGTTAAGCTACCGCGCAAAGTTAATGACCTAAACGGAGGGATCTCTTGCAGCCGAGTTCTGCTAATTACAGTGGGATATGGAGCCTTATTATGGAAAAGTCACCATGCGACGTGCTCGAGCATTAACGCGATATATACGTGCACAGCTGAGGTAACTGCACTCACCTTCTGCTGCTGCGTCGATTATATTGCCGGGAATAGACTTCAGATGTTAGTAAAGCGCCAGCCGAAAACTCCTCTCTGAGCTCCGTGAGAAGACTGGCTCCCAGCGCGCCAAACCAATAAACTATACTGCAGCGCGCGCTCGGAATCTCGCGCCAAGCTTACCCATTGGCGGTGGAGTTCTATGTAAAATTGCTTTGATTGGCCAATCCTAAGTCAGCGGGAAACGACGGCCGAGAGAATTGCGGTTTCTCGACAAATCAGCTGCGAGAGCTCCTGACTGCGGGGTCCGTGTGAAACTTATCCGCAAGTGACGCAATGAACACGTAATACAACCAGCGGCCATCTTCCAAACGATAGCGGGGTTTATTCGCTGAAGGTAGAGTTGTGTATCAGCTCCTTCATCCCACTATACATTATGAAGGACCAACCCCACTGAGCTTCTGCTGAAGGAAGACATTGTCTGGCCCTGTACAATGCATAGGTAAAACATTGACATGCTGGAGAAACCTGTCAGTATTGGTCCTGCAAGCTACCCTTCCAATTCTCCATTTAGTGAATCATTCCCAAAATTTCAATAAAAAAAGTGACCAACTCATCGTTAGTTGAATTAAATTTGAGAACACAATGGGACACTCAAAACGTTAAAAGGAACTCAAATTTACTGAAGATAAGAGCAGATGTTTAGTTATTGTGCTATGGATGCGAGAAGCATGCATGCGCTATGTGCATGTAGTATATTTGTCACTAAAGGTGTCAAACTGCAGCTTTATCACTTATTTCTGTTTCACACGAGAACCACGTGAAACATCGCATGAAGTTCCGTTATTTGCAAAGCTAGTTCTCGTGACATGGCGCTGTTCGAGTCACATGCAACAAGGCGTGCAACATAATCGCATAGTTAAGATAAAAACATCCTTATAGAACCTACGTATTGTCCCGAAAAGTGCCTGCACTTCCAATACTCTGGCTTCACGCATGGCACGGCTGGCGTCAGATCAGGCTAGTCCTGTTAGGAAAGGTGGCAGATAACCGTAGCAAATAACGGGTTTACTGCATGTAAAGGATACCGAATAAGGGACACCCGTGTCAAACTTCATGTAAGTTTCCTGCTCTTCTGTTTCAACTTAGAACATTTTCTTAGGTACAACATGACATGTACGCAATACGCCCAATAAATGAAAACAAATCTGGTACGGGTTGTCCTGTTTTACCATGATTGCACATTATTCACATACATGTTCACATGTAAACATTTTAAGTGTGTCTATATGCAACAACAGACGGCGGTTATTTATCTACAAACATCTTGTGGGTCCTTTTGATTGGAGATGCCCGTTTTTATTGGAATCCCTGTGACAGGTGGAGGGAGGGCTTCAGCGTGGGTCCTCTGCTTCCGCCAACACGCCAATCTCACCGAACATATTTCACGCGTAATATTTCACATGATTATCATCCCAGACCTTTGTATTCAGCGACTCAGATACAGCACGGTGCTATTATATAGATATTTATATTTTAGTATTCTTTTTTTTTTTCCATCCATTTTCTCATAATTCTATTTTACAACATACAAAATAGACATCAGTAACTAGAAGTTCAGATTACTTCAGAGTAAAATACGCATTGGAAAATAATAGTACCAAATTGTTGATTGATTAACCCTTTCGTGCAGGCAAGCAATGCAACCGATACTCTGCAGAGCAATGCATCGTGGGACCCTAGGCCTTTCAGCCTGCGGCACACGCTGGTGTAGATGTGGCATGTAGTGTGGGTGAGGCAGAGCAGAGGGCCCTTGGTCCAAACAGAATTGCAGGCTTGGCGTATATATATATATAATGTAAACACATTTGGTGGAATATAGAACAAACGTTAGGGAATCTCAGACGGCTGGGAGACCGGATCGGTGGGCAGCCTTGGTGTATAAGGCAAATATATATTAAAAGAAAAACGCCACCAAATCCAAGCATACAGACTTCTGGCGGCCATGAACATACTGCAACACATGAAGCACCATCCTCTGCATCAATTAAACAAATGCTGCAACAAAGACCATAACGCGGCGTGACCACGATGGTTTTCAGCAAGCCTGTCCCATATTGGGTAGCCGGAGCTGCTCGACAAATCTCTGTTTCCTCGTGTATAGACGCCATTTTTACATCTATGCCGAGTAACGATTTAACAGAGACGGTATATATACTTCCAGCGTTTGAAGCATTTTGTAAATCCCGAAGCAGTATTGTAAATCGGCATCAGATCTGTTGTGACGAGCCTGAAGAGGAGCAGATAAGGTGCCAACATCTGAGGTCCTTTCCAAGAGCAGCCGGTACAGTTCTTGGTCAATCCGAAGACAGAATTTAGTGTTTAGAGCTACAGAACAAGGTGCCATTTTAAACTTACATGAAGGATGTATAATATTAAAAATACTTTTTAACCGTTATGACCAAAACTATTTAGAGGAAGCAATCTTTAGAAGCTACAATCAAAAATACGTCCTTTCATAGTACTGACAAGTTCTAACAGGGTTATTAATATAACTTTGAAAATATACTTCAGCCAAAAGGATCAAGTTTGACAGCTGGGCAGCTGATTTGTGATTTAAGTCTCTCTATCAAAGAATATTCCTTTAACCGTTATCCAGACCTTGCTTCAGTGTCTGCGGTGATCTATATGCTGCAGCACGGTCGTTCCAAAAGCCGCACGTAGGCCGTTGCATATCAAAGCATGATACATTTCGGCTGTTAGTGTCAAAGAAGTCCATAACTTAGAACATCGACGATTATAGAAATGAAGGACTGAGAGGCACTTACAGGACTAGAAGACGAGATTTAGGGTCAACAGAATATAAAAGTGCCGCAGTGTGAGGAGCAAACTATGGCTGAAAAGGAAGGAAGCAAAAACAAATAATCTGGGTGACAATAAAAAAGAACAAAAAAAACAACCCCACTTCCCTTTACTGAGCCTCCTGTTTTTCATGTCTTCTGCATAGACAATACAGAACCAGTGGTTCCCATCACCATAATTAATACACAAAATTCCAATCAACCTTCACAGAAATGACTTACACCACATCTTCATCCAACATATGGAAGTTATAGCCCAAGACATGCAAATGCCATCCTCACCGTAGGTTTGGAGACTATCCACCTGTGCTTCAACCCGTTCAGTGATGCCAAGAAGTCTTAAAGTTCAAGTCCTGCCCCTACCCCAACCGTGAAACAGAACACGTTTGCCCCTTATCCGTGGGTAAGAGTCGGAAAAGTGCGTACAGCGGACCTGGTCTACAGACTGGAGAGCAAAATGTCACAGACGTCCCCTCTAGTGTACACAAGAAAAACCTAAAGTATTTTGTCTCCTCAGTCATTCTTGTTTTGCCCTGTAGGTTTGTTCCAATATTTGTGAAAGATCACGTGATGAATGTATTAAACCGGCTTCCCTGGCATTACCTGAATTAAGAGTCCATCAAATCGTACATAGACACGGTAGAAGAATAGGGACATGGAGTAGGTACGCATTCTAGCTATTGGATTCACAAGCTTTCATGGGCCATAAATGTCCGTTAGACCTGGGAGTTCTAGCCAAACCATTTCCCCCAACATATAAGAAGTGGTGCCTTCTCTATGGGAGACAGGGGTATTTGTGGAATGCATAGACAGGCAAGAGGTGGGTATCCCAGTTCCTTTTGTTCCCATGACAAGGGTCTTCATGCAGGAGGATCCCCCAGCTGGAATGATGTCGGTAAAGAATGAAGGACTGGGAGAGACTAGCGTAGAGTCTGGGCGATATTCACCTTGGAATAGGAGGCAGCGGAGGAGCTCCACGTGTAGCTGTGAATGACAATAAAATAAAAAATAAAAAAAGAGCATTTTACGGATCAGTAGAAGTTGTTAGAGGTGGAGATACGGGATTTTACAATGTAAAGCAGGGAGTTTCCGTGCATCTACTGGTCTCACCTCTGATGGATTTGCTTGGGTAGATTTTCTGGAAGGGTCTGTAGTCCTCAGGGGCAGGAAACTCATCCATCGCATGGAAAGAATATTTTGATTCAAAATCGTCTAGGAGAGTGAAATACACGTGTTTAAATCATACGTCGTGCATCTGTAAATGTAGAGAACTTAGCGTCTACACTTTCAAGGAGAAAGAAAATAAAAAGAAAGCCTCTGTTTGAAGCTTCTAGAAATGCTATGTTACTGTATCTGAGAGCAGATTCCGTAATGAGCCTCCTTAAACAATCAAATAAAAAAAAGTTTTGTTTCCATATAAAAATACACTTTACATAGATGCCCAACATACGTCTACGCTGAGCCACGTTATCGCTCTTAGTAAAAGGAGCAACAGCTTTATTCAATCTCATCTCAATCTCAAAGATGCATCTAAGCACACTTAAGAAAACAGACATAAGTTTAAAGTATTTGCTTACGTACAACGCAGGTATTAAAAACTCACCTGCAAACGACCTCCCGATGGACACAGATTCACGGTGGCCATTCCTGACAGGGGGTGGAGGTGGGGGAGGACCAGAGGGTGTCCTGGATGGCGGTGGAGGAGGCTTGGCCCGATTTTGGCTGGTCTCATTTACCCCATGCATTCTGTACGGAGGAGGCGGAGGCGGTGGGGCATCTCTGCCTCCATTCCGAACCACGGGTGGTGGGGGGGCTGCAAGTGAAAAGACTAGGGTTACTAAGAAGACTGTTCTACGCCAACCTCTGCAGGATTAGACGTCAACATCCTAACATACAGATGTATAAGCTATGTGAACAAAGACAACTGCATGGTAGAGTGAAGATCTTACCTGCCCCTCTCCCCGGGGGGTCTCTGGCTGGGGGAGGTGGTCTGTTACCTCCTGGTGACAGATTGGCAGAAGGTGGTGGCGGCGGTGCCAGTCCACGCACAGGGGTAACAGTCTTGCGATGGAGTGAGTTGTGCCTCTGCGGCAGTTCTGGTGCCAAATCATTGATGGGACTCGGTGGTCCATTGAGGGAGGCAGGAGGTTGTCTGTATGGAGGAGGGGGAGGGGGCTGGGAGGTAGTGGTCCGTACGTTAACAGGAGAGGGTGGAGGCTTTACTGGAGGAGCAGCGGGTGCGCGGTGCACTGGAGTAGGAGGTAGCGGCTTCCCCCTGTTGTAGGGTTTACTTGTCTGAGAGGAGGAGGAGGAGGAGGAAGACGAAGATGGGGTGGGAGGAGCCCCCACAACCCGGCGGCCAGGTGGGGGAGGCGCAGATGAACTGTGCTTCATGCCAGGACTTGTAGAATTGGGTGGCCGTGTGAGATCAGGCAAGGATGGCCGATGTGCTCGTGCCATTTCTGGAGGAGAGGAACGGTTGCTGCTGCTCTCGGAGTCATCCTGGTGACGTCCCACAGAGACTGGCGGACGAGGAGCCTGAGATCTGGTTGAGGGCACCTGTGGAGAGCGTCCTGATGGGCTCTCTGACAGAAACAAAGATTTTAGAAGTAGAGAAACTGACCGTTCTACAATATTTGCTGCTCACACACACACACACACATATATAAACACACACTTTAAATGCAAGTTAGAACTCATCGTGAGGTGACGTGGGAATAAACCCCCCCATAACAATACACCAACCAAAAAGGGCTCGGTGGAGGAGCAGCTCCAATATGTACAGGCTTTGTCATTAAGGGGTTAATAGTCACGTGTGTGTATTAAAGTTTACTGGCATACCTGAGTTATCTTTTGTCCCCACTGGTCGCAGTTTAGGGACTCCCCCCTGGAAGAGACCTCCCTTTGGCTGTAAAGCCCCTCCAGCGCTGGACCCATATCCGGCACTTCCTCCCCCTCCACCTTTAGACTCTGCAAAGCAAAATGAGAATTACGATTAGGTTCTATTTATGATTATTAAAAGTAACAATACTATAAGATGAGGCTAATAATTTATATACAATGAACAGATTCCAAGATAATGCAAGAAACAATAAATGTTATTAATTAGGATTTTGGGAAAGTAAACAGGGCACCAACACATACCAATAATGAAGCTCACTTATGCTTTTTTTGTTTACCTGTATTTACCATTTGCCCAAAGCACGTGTTAAAGGTTATTATTCAATGTCCATGTTTAATTTGATGGTAAATCCTAATAGTTGGTGAAAGTACTCCTTCCTAAGGCAGAGAGCAGTGCGTACCGTATCACAGCCCAGTGTACACAAGCAAAAAGGAAACTTAATTTCCTTCATGTAATAAAATCACTCGGTGATTCCTTACAGCTGGAAAACGTGCCTAAAAGTGATCTGCAGCCATCATTACATCGATATGTCTTCTAGTACCCAAGCCTTTATATACATATATTCCAGCACAACCCCATTTACTGGCCAATTATCATCAGAAGAGAAAGAAAGACCGTCAGGGTAATCGAGACGCACGTATCTGCTTACTTTCCAGAACCGGCGCGCTCCTGTCATTCACCGCGGCTACCTTCTTCAGCCTCGCTCCTTTGCAGATGTCATTGAGCAAAGCCCCCCGACCTTTCTGCTCATCACGGCTCAGTTTAGGGGGCTCTGTGTTGGCCTGTCAGCACAAAAACAAAACCAGGAGTGAATGGTCCGACTGATTACCAACGGCCGGCTCCGCGTTCAGACATGAGTTACGTCTGAGATTTATGAAGTTACTTTGTGTGCCGCTCCAGAGAAAGAAACTGAAGCACATGAGACGTATATACGTCAGATGGGCTCTAACGGAGGGGGCCCTAAAGAAGTCTAGTAACCTACGGGAAAGGTTTTTGTGTGGAGGTTCATCTAGCGTTCCTTGAAACGTTGAAAGGTGGTGGGAAAGCGGGATGAGACGAGACAAAGTCACTACCACTAAGTGTAGCTCCGGAGAAGTCTTGAGACGCGAGTGGAGAGAAGATCAATAACGCGGGAGGAAAAAAGCAATTAGAGGTTAACGTGGCGCATGGCACGGAGACGGAAGACTTTAAATTTCAAATTTAAAGAGACGTTCAAGTGACTGAAGGGCAGAGAACATTAAGGTCCTTCTTCCAAAATGAGACATGGCGGATGCCGAAGAGAATGCCAGCTTAGTTTACAGCGTTCGTTAGCCAACGTGTGCATTCAAGGGAATCCAGCAGACATCAAGTTACCCTACCATACGGTTACCCTACTTGTACCTGCGATCTCTACAAATAACTATTGGAATTTGGCATATATATATATATTTTAATTTTTAGAAAGTAGTGCGCCAGGATTTTTGTTTTTATAAAAACGCATAGAAAATTCTAATTAGTAGCTGAAGATGGTAAATGGTAAGATTTTGGCCTACATTCAGCTTCTGAAACAGCAGTGAATCAACCGCAAGCAAATTTGCTTACAAAGCCGTTTACTAAATAAGAAATATAATAAGAAATAAAATGGGCATAAAGTCAGCAGGCTAAGGTTCTGGGCAATTTAATGTAAGCGGTTTATGGAGATATATATATATATATATATTATATATATACACACACACACACACACACACACACACACACACACACACACACACCGTATTGGCCGCACTTTTTTCCCATAATTAAAAAAAACTTACACCTAGAAAGGCGATAATTACACATCCCTGCCGGGCCCAAAGCTGCAGCGTCATCCTTTCATTATTTGGCACAGCGGAGTGCATATTGATAAGGTACACCCCATACACAAACGCAGAGCTTGGCATCGCTAAAAATGCCCGACCCGCACCCTACTGTATCTGTAAAGGACTGCGAGTTCACACCTTGAGCTCCCGTGGGCCAGGATACACCAAAGTCTTGTAAGCTCACCTGTGAGAAGGTAGGAGGTGGGGGAGGACCCGGCGGTGGCGGAGGTGGTGGTGGGATGGGCATCCTTCTGGTACCTACTATTCCTTCTGGATTCTTTATGCCAGCCCCTGGGAGGGGGGAGGGGGAGCCAACTCGAAACCTAGAACGGAGAGAGGCAAACCATGAGACGTGCAAACAGAGAACCAACAGCACCATAGAGATATCTAATCCTTCCACATGTGTGTATAGCCACATTATAACCACAAACATGGACCACATACGTGCCGAAATACCGGGTGTTGGTATCTGCCACCTCTGCACCATCTACCATGAACACGTTATCATCAATGCCATAATGTAGCATGTCTTCCAACCTTCCACCGGCACCCCCCAGGATATCTATCCGGTACACTAAACACGAGAATTCGCTGGATGCGTACCCCGCGTTCTGCCATAACCCGATGTAACCGGGACAGCAACAACAGAGTTTAAATACAGCTCCTTTCTTTCTGTCTTCTGCCTGGAATCGAAGGAGCGATCAGGGACACCAAACTGTCCCGCTACAAAAGAATATATTTACGCACCTTTGAGAACAAAGCACTTACCTAAGCTAGAAACTGCAGCCCTGTAGCTGCATCTGCCTTCGAATTAATTATTCCGGGGAAAGGTTTGAGCATTTAGCAGTAATAGGAGCGCTTCTAACGCTGCATTTAGTTACAGAAGCGCAGCATTGAGCGGAATAGGTGAAATGGCACCTTTGAGAGGTTTCAGAGCACATTGATTTTATTAAAAGTGAAAGATTAAACGGTAGAAGGAAATGTGTTAAGAACAAACAACGTGATAAAGTATAAAGCGGGGGAGGAGGGAGAACAAATTGGAGGCCTCACCTTAAATACACACTAGAAAATGATTTGGAAAATGGCCTGACAGCCGAGTAATACATAAGAGAATGTGGCCGATGTCACATAGATACCACATAGATACCGCGTACAAACCGCCCCTCCAAGAAGGCAAGAAGGGCAGCCAGGGCTCCTAAGAGGTTACGACTGGTAGCTTTGTAACGACTATACATAGGGGTGACTGCCGAAATCTACCTTCCCGGTGAGAAGATTAAAGCAGAGAACAGGAAGTGACACATAACACCCCCCCCCCGGAGGCAAACATGGAAAACCCACAAGGAGAACCAACTGGGAGGGAGATTTCCCAACTGTGAAACATAACGAGGGGCCTGGGAATTTCCCCTTAATGAAGATCACACCTCCCACCGCAACGTGCAACGGAGATATTTGATGCAAGAGATGACAAACTTGGCCAACAATTGGGGTGGATGCCAAAAGACACTGAAATGAGAGGATTCTTTTCATCGGAAGTCCAAAAATGATGAGTTTCAGCCTAACACGTTTGGCACAGATCTTGTTCAGGTAGACATGAGCTACTACAGGAAGCCATTGTAGCGATCTTGCACTTTGATTGCTCCATGGACATCACTCCCAATGGTGTCTACTCAGTGTCATGCCAAGAACGGGTGCAAGCGGACAAACCGCACAACATCTCAGGTTTCCATAGCAGGTTAGCTTTGTTGGGAGGTGTTGTGGGGCTAGGGGCAAGACCATCTGCCTACCTTACCCAAAGGGCCACCTTGCGGCACAAGGTGACCACTTGGGAGCTGCAATGGAGGTCTGTGCTGCATCTACCGACCTCCAACTAATTTACAGCTCCCTGGTCCGGTCGGGCAAGATCAGAAATCACCCAAACCGGCCCATGATCTCCATTGCCCGCAAAAGTGGTACAGTGGGCCTGAAAATCAGGACTGTCCCATGCAAAACAAGACAGCTGGGAATACACGTATGGAGTCTTTCCTACCATCAAGACCATGCCTGAAGAGAAACCTAAGTAGTAATGAGAGACTTTCAAAATCTTGGGATATCATGTCATGTAGTTCCATCTTTATCCTCTGTACCAAATCTGCTCATTTTTCTTTCCACTGCTGACAAGATACAATTCTATACATCCCAGCACATGGTGACACGGGACGGATGTATTTATCACGGGACACGGAATGGTCACTTCTAGAGCCAATCAAGCAGCTTCGATACAAACAGCACACCGCAATTGGCCGGCAAACGGAAACATTTACAAAGGTCCAGGTTAACCGCAAAGTAGGAGATGGAACGTGGCGGATCTCAGCGCTTCAAATTATTCTAAACTCTGTACGTTTTTTTTTCTGCTCGTCCTGTTTCTGGATTAGCCGCATTTTTGGAGGTTTCGCAGCTGCCGTCAGAGAAGGTATGCAGCGAAACCTCCAGGGCCCGCTATCCCCTGTCATACCTTACAGGACAACAGGGCGAGGCTGGAAAAAATGCATTCTAAAGGCTACGTCTCATCCGCCTTCACCCGTTCCCCATCAGAACCGGTCGTATCCCGGCTAATGAGATAACCCACCATGGGGTGCAGCCCCCACCCACCCAGATTTAACTACGGGAAGGGTTAACTACAAGAGACCAAAGGCATGTTCATGACAGATTATATACATATACGACAGGAGTTTGGATTTATTTGGGATTATGTGTCAAAATAATGATTCCGGGGCAAAGAGAGGTCTTCTTACCAAAAGAACCAATGGAATAGTCAACTCAACAGGATCATCCTGTTGGTTTCTATGGTGATAACATATTTTAAAAAAAATAGAATATATTTTTTTTTAATTATTTTACTGGGGTGCCCCAGCTATGAACATGTATAAAATACACGAGGAGCCTGGCAGATGCTAGCTTGGTTTCTACCGGCTGTGTTAATTTTACATTTAACAATAATATATATATATTTACATATAAATATAAATTATACTGCAATAAATTCACCATATATGACAGAAGCGTGTGATTGAACCTGAGGTTTTATTTTTTTGTTTTATACGAGTCCCTTACAGAGGTAAACTAAACACACCCAAACCCATTAAGCGTGCACTCTATCGTAAAACGACACTTTGATTTTTAACGTAAACGGGAAAACCTCGTAAAACAAGGTCACGTACGGTGTTACAGGCAGGTAATGTTTGTCCTGTCGCCATGGTGGTCGCTGCAGTCCGCACTAAAAAAAAACCATCGACCAGCTCTCTGCCGTTCCTAATACCGGTCCAAAAAATACACCACACCATCCGTCACCCAGCAGAGTACGACGGCGCCAAACAAAACAATAATAATCATTCTATATACAAGAATTCCCCCCCAGTCCATCAATGGGAAGCCATCATCCAATCAGTGTCTTTTACAGGATGAGAATTGCAGTCATTCGGGGGGGGGTATTAGATAAAAGTCGCATAATAATAGAAGAAATCACAGAACTGCACCGAAAACCCAAAGATAAACAGAACAGATTCCTGGCTGGGGCTCTTAGTGTAAGTAATGCCCCATCCCCAGAGATCCTCACCCAACTGATTGCCCCAGAGCACAACTACCCCCCCTGTCACTGTCCCTGCAGGTCTCCTATAGCTCTGTCCACGCAGGTGAGGTCAGCCCCACTGCCCGTGTGTGTTTTAGGTCCCGTCCTGTCACTCACAGGTGTCCCGCTTGGAGTGGGCATGCGCCCCATGGATGGTCTGCCTTTCCCACTGTCAGCCTCTTCCTTATAGTAAATATCCCTCTTTCACTCACCCTCTCTCCGCTGCTCCCTCAGGTTTCCGGTCCTACGGTCTCTACCAACCCGGAAATAGAACAAGTATCTTCGGCCACTGGCACAAAATGGAGTCACCGCAAGGGGGAGGGAGGCGGGCTTGCGCAACGTGTCAACGTCACGCGCTTCTCGTTGCGCGTAGAAGGATGCCCGCCATGTTGGGAAGGTCAAAAAAGCTTGATTCCGCATGCCTAGTATATAGAAAGGTACCGAACGGGCGCCATGTTGAAGAGGTCTAAACAGAAGTAAAGATTATAATTTGTACACTTTTAGCTGGCCTGTATCAAATATCATAGCAATATATAAACGTTCCTAACCTAATAACATATATAACATATATATATATATATATATATATATATATAATGCCATTTTCACATTTCAAGTGAGTGTGAGCGTGTATGTGTGTGTGAGCATAGATGTGTAAGTGGTGTTAGCATGAGTGGAGTGAGGGGGAGTGTGTGTCAGAATGAGTGTATGTGTAAATTTGTGTAAGTGTTTACATATGTGTGCCAGGACATGATGGCATAGACAAGCTGTTTGGGGGCAATGATGGCACAGGCAGGCTGTTTGGGGGTTAGAATGGCACTGATAAGCTGCTTGGGGGGAAAGGTGGCACTCACAAGCTGTTTGGGGGCAAAGGAAGCACTGTGGGACATATAACTTGGTGAAGTAGAGGGTAATTTTTGCCCCTGCAACTATAGCTTCTACCTTGCGTGTTTTATTTATTATAATGTTTTATGCTTTTTATAAAATCAATGTGACTTTTTGGGCTATAGAACACTCATATCCAGCAAACATTCTGAAAAGAGAGCCATCAGTGGAGAAAAGAGGGACAGAAGGATGTGAATAGGGGTGGGACTTTCCAAGGACTTTTTATTTTACTTTGTGACATATTAGTTTATATGTATAATTATTGTATGGTTTTCGTCTGTATAGCATGATGATACACTTATACCCAGCAAAGAATCTTCAAGGAAGATCTTTAATCTCCTCAACTGGCCCATTGAGTTCTATGGAGCACAAAGGCCCCTAGTTAAGCGGCCCAGGGGCTCCTTCCTCTTGGATCTACCACCCTAGGACAGAATGCACCACTGGGTGCCAAACCAGTATACTCCAGGTAGTGCCTTTACCCTTGCTGGCCAGCAACGTGTAAAATGCATACATGTCCTGGGTAAAATGGCTGAAGAATTCGAAGGAGTCCTCTTGTAAATGGAGAACACAGCAACCCACGCAAGAGTTACACAGAACGGAGAAACTGCAAACATGGGGTAGGGTTGGCATGAACACATCGGCATCAGGGTACCTGTGTATGCCATTCACCTGCAGTCATTAACACCTGTACAGTACAATATGCACTGTAAATAATATACAATAATAATGACAGAACACACGACAAGCTGTAAACACTGTTTAATGGCTGAGTGATTTCCCTTTATTGCCTCTACATTGTATGTCCATAGGCCTGACTGCCCCTTTAAGTGCTGAATTTTCTGCCATATAAACCCAAATATACACATATATATAAAAAAAAATGTACACATTCCTCTCGGTACAAAACCTTTACACTCATCCATCTTCTGATTTGTCTTCTTGACACCCGTCCAGACGGGTTCAGTCCTTGCCACAACTTTGCTGTTATATTCACAGCCAGTAATAAGCGTGTGTATTCCTTACACACGCATATATATATACATAGACCTGTATCCGACGCGTGTGCATGTGTATTTGTGTATATACACACGCACAATTTTGTTCACAGGGCAGAAAGAGAAAGAATATTCTGTTATTTAAATACTTCAGACAATATACTGACAATTTTATGTACATCACATATTGTATACAGCAAGGATTCCTGAATATATATATGTATGTATGTGTGTGTGCGTGCGTGCGTGTGTACATGTGCAATATCACAAGTAGTGAAAATATCACTAGTCTGAATAAAAAAAATACTCGCTTAGCTATAGAAAATCAACATTTCTTACTTTCCTATCATCCTTATATTCTGCAAACTAATCTTGTATATGTTTTCTCTCTATTTATATACTTCTATGTATGTATATACACTACATATGTCTATGTGCACATATATGTGTGTGTGTGTGTAAATTATGGTATGTAATATATATATTTGCATGTAGACATTTGTAGATATTTGCATACATATGGTTGTGTATACATTTATTCCAGTTATGTCAGGTATATATATATATAGATAGATATATATATATATATGTAAGCACATATATAGTCTTCTTTCCAGTGCAAGGCTCCCCTATAAGAAAATATCACGAATCGTACTGTACATGTAATCTAATTACAAAAATACCCCACTGATTTTCATCTGATGAATGCGACACGACTGAAAGCCACGTCAGTCCCCGCTGATATGAAGTCTGCTTTTCCAGTTGCGCATGGAGTGGCAGCGTCGGACAGTTTATGTCGGAGATCTGACCGGCCCCTGTGTACAAATACTCGGGGGCCAAGCCTCGGACCCCTCAGTGCTTTAGTATGCAGTATCCTTCCTTACACTGCATTACACGTATGTTCTCTACCGCTCTAATATCTGCACACATGACACGGCACATACATTATCCTTTACTCTACTGCCAGCACAGCAGTCCTATGTACAGGGCATGCAGTTTGCACTCCGCGGTGCGCATCCTCTGCGGTTCCATGGTTCCCGGCACCGTGCGCACTCTCGGCTGTTCTGTGGTTCCTGTCACTGCGCGTTCGGCTCCAGCTTGTAGGACAACTCAAAGAGAAGGTTCTGGTTGTCAATGACTTGGAACTGACGGACATACGCCTTATTCTGCAAGTGATTGGGGGATACATCGGTCTCCAGCCCTGCAGAGGAGGGAGAGAACATATAATAAGAACGTAGCGAGCCGTGTAGAGGAGACGGTAACGTAGAATGAAGCGCAGTATAATCAATATAAAAGAGATAAAAGAGCAGCCACCTTCCTGTCTAGGGTATGTCAGCCATAATGGCAATGGACATACATTTTCAAGGCAACAGTTACAGCGGCACCTGATGCGAAGTCTGTAGGTTATGTTATGTTTCCCAGTCTGCTGATATATATATATATTTGTTAAGAAGCTAGCAAAGGTGCCCTGTTAAGTTCTTATCACATTATTTTGGCAGGCTAGTATATACCAGCACATTGTGACTGCAAATATTGAAAATAATTCTTGCGCTAAAGGTCACTGATGCTTTTAAATATAATTAACCTCTAATTAGTGTTTTTGGGAGATTAAACGTGTTTTTTATCACTGATAATGTGACTCCAGCTTTGGCCACAAGAGGGAGCCAAACCTAAACCCCGTGAGGTTAATGAATTCAGCATCACTGTATATAGTGCCTAAGGAATTCCCTTATATCCCAGTATATCCCAGTATACAAAATCAGCAGAGGCTTCCAGACTAATCTCACTGTCAATAATAAGAATATACAAGCCCACTCCATGGATACTCATTACTCACTTAGTTGACTGCTCCGGTATTTCCGCACAGTTCTAACTTTTTCGGCAATTGCATGCTATAGAAAGGGTTGGATACAAATTAAATACTTTGTTAATGAATGATAATGGGGATCGGTCCACTAAGAGGCTCTACGATTTTAGCGGGTCTAGCAAACCAAGAAATTTTAGCTCAGCCAACACAAAAAAAAAGCAAGTAACAGGCAATATCTGTGGGTCCCACGTCCTCAGACTAACAATAGAGACACCAGATGAATTAGCATTTTGCTGTCTCATCATGACCGATGCTCACCATCTTTTCAACGTTCACAAGCCCATCAATGAAGGTTTTGCTGCCTTCGTGTAAGAAAGTGAGATCTGGGAAAAAGAGGAAAAAAAATGAAGGCAAAGAACATGAGCGAAAGGCAAATACATATAAAATATAGAGAAAAGAAGAAAGAAGGTAAAGAGGAAAGGGAGGCATCTCCTGCCTGGCAGTCTGAATAACACGGGGGGGGAGAAGAAGCAAAGACAAGAGATGGCCTTTCCTCTCTCTATCTGTCTTCACCTTTCAGAATGAGAGGAATGAAGGGGATCACCGGGGGACGCATCCGAGTCACCATCTCACGGTAAGACTTGTGATTCCTGCATGGGTCCTATAGGCAAAGAGGCAGATGTGAGAAGATCTGTCTGAATAATACAAGAACTGTACAAACACTTCCGTGAAACCGTTCTAAAGAAAAACTGCTAATTATATATTTAGAAGAAAAAGTAGTTTCCTGCTGATTTTGCCGCACATACGGATCATGCATCCGTCATAACAAAATTCACAAGATTTACGTAATCAAAAACCCAAAACAAGACATATCCGTTATGCTGCTTTATACAAAGAATTGATTAAGGTATGTTTTATCTCACCGTTAAATTCTCAAACTTCCGAAACAGGTTCTTAAACTTCCCTGGCAATTTCTAAAAGAGGAGATAATTAAATAACGTTATGGCAGGAGCGGATTCAGGATTTCCTGGCTTCACAGTTGTTTAGTAAGGACATAGTGACGTATCGTGGCTATTTCCAGGCTAAATACATCATTCTGAAACTAGTACATCCTTCATGTACACCACAGAACTTAAGGGGTATCCAAAGCGATATCTTATATATATATATGAGTTCTATACATCCCAGTCTATGAACAGCGGAAGGAGCCCAATGTTCTAGATAAATAGTATAGGAGAGAGAAGGACAGGCAGAGGATTTAGCACTTGGGAGAGAAAGACAGAGGAAATGTTAGTATTTGGGAGTGTAAAGGACAACATCTGGATTTTTAATCAGCTAATAAGCTTAAAAATCAAATAATGTTTCCATGTTTTAATATGACAACTGCTGGATATCTCAGGGTGATTTCCCTCTCCTGCATTGTTGTTTTTTTGATGCGTATGAATGAGCTGCTGTATACAAACTATAGACGTGCCGCTGTGCAGATGTGGGATTTTAATGATTAGGTGTAGCTGGTCCTCACCTCCCAAGTGACCCGCAGACGGCTCACGGCTCCGTTGTCCAGACCCATGACTATGGCAAAGAAGGAGAGGAGGTCCTGGTTCTGTTTACATCTGGGGAGAGATGAAAGAGTCGAGTAAAACCGTGGGGGGGGGAAAAGAGGAGCAGAAAAAGAAAAAAAGAGCAAACTCACAGAGAAAGAAAATGTATGTATGGTGAGAAATTAGAATAAATGTTCAGTTTTCTTGTATTCCTTTAGATAAAATGACCACAGAAAACGGTGCCAACCATGCTATGGCCATAAATAATGCACATAGTCTGCAGAAACATGTAAGGTGACTCTCTTCTTACATCAGGCTTCTCAGGTCACACAAATAACATACAATGTTCCCCGTATACATACAATGCTGTGTATGCACAGGGCAGGACACACAAGAACACACGCTGCACACTAACAGACATACACACTCCATAGGACCCACAGGAACCCAGCGGGAAAGAAACCCACCCCGCCTGCATTCATAAACACAGAGATAGAAGCGTGCGTCGGGCTCACAGAGGGACAGCACAGCAAGGACACACTCACATGGCGGCCGTCTTGATAAATTTCTTGAGGAGCTGTGTTCTCCGAGCTGGCCCTTCGCAGAGCAGCGTCTGTGTGCTGACCCAGTGCTGCACCTCACTGCAACGCTGCAACAGCAGCTCTAGGTTGGCCGTCTCTCTGCGTCCTTTCTCCACGTGGAACACGTAGTCCACAAACTCCAGCTGTGGGAACACCAGGAGAAATGTGTCTTCCAGCCTGACTACCTCCAGAACCCACACTGCATTCATTCACACCCTCTCCTACTTACTGTTTTCTTGTTTCTGCATTTCTTATAATGTATGTTATATGTTTTTTACGAAACTGTTAAATGACCAGCTGCATGATGGGACAATATAAAACAAATAACTACAAATATTTAACTGGAAAAACCCCCAAAAAACATAAAAACTACCAAAAAAATATTTTTTTAAATTATTCAAATAAATAGTTCCTGAAAATGTAACTGTATTTGGCTGATTTTATTAAATTCCGTGGAATTAATTAATAAAAGCTATTTTTTATAATGTTTATTTTATGGATTTTTTAGGAATGGCGGTCAACGTTCAGCTCATCCTCGGGTTCCAAGATAAACCCACAAATGGCTCCGATTGATTATTTCTGTGTTATCCACTTCCGCCAATGATTTTATGCAGTAACGTTCTAGATTACATTGGATGTCTGATGTAATACGAGAAACTCCTTCCTTGTAATTACCGAAATCAAATGCCCACATGGGGATTTAACACACGCTCCCCGCCATACTGGTGCAGCCTCCCTGTAACGTGTCTCGAGCTGTACATTTATACAATACGCCCATTGTACAGCGCCGCAGAGTATGATGGCGCTATATAAAACACATTATATGGAACGTGACAGATCCCCTTTAATGAACGCTAAAGATTTCCGGTGAATATTTTTAGACATTTTGTAACATTATTATAGATCCTCGTGATCCTCCGCGTTAACAACAATGTGACAGAACAGCCCAAAACACCACGACGTTACATTGGAAACAATTCTTCATGCTAAAGCCTGGAAACATTTCCCGAAACGTAACGTTCGATTCTGGCAAATTTCCCAAAGTGTTGCTATGGCAACTACAGCCAGGATCCGCTTTGACCAAAATTCACTGCGTGGGAGTCAAACAAAAGGGAAATCCACGCAGGTTAAAATTAACAAGTGTTTTAAGTGTTTTAAGTGTTTTAAGTGGATTTTTTTGGTTGTTGTCTATAATCATATAAACCCTGATCTCAAAGACCTAGGTCGCTAGAGCTCACATCCCGGATACAAATGAAATAGCTGTACCGACTTTGCTGTTTTTTTACTTTTTTGATTTATGAATCCATACATTCCCTTCAATTCACCAAAAAAAGCCTCCCGTTATTGGATTTCCACATTTTGTGAGGGTGAGACCATGGAGTTATATTATTTCCGTGATAATAATTCACCGGGCACTCCACCGGAAGGTGACAAATCTCCATTTATATATAGACTTTGTGGAGCGACTATTGACGAGCTTCGCGCTTGTAAGGCCCCCGAGTGGGTTTGTTGGGTTTGTGTAATGGGAGCTGCCTTGTTTCATAGATCTTCAGTGTAAAAGGAAGGGACTTTTTTACCCGAGATCTGTGGCAACGACAACAACAACAATTTCCGGTCCTGAACTCCCCGCTCATGTCCTCCACCAAAGGCGAGCAGAACTTACTTTAGTGGAGTCATAAAGTAATAAGGAAGAAAACTCAAATCCTAAGAACGGGAAGTTAAGATGGCGGCTCTCATCAGATTTATAATAGAAACATAGACGCTGGCGGCAGATAAGACCCGTCCAGCCATCTAGTCAGCTTTACCTCAGTACACTTTATTATCTTCCTTTTTGGCTGTGCCATTTTTATATTTTGATCTGTTGAGGGTTAGGTTTTAGATTTAGCCAATCAGTTCAGTCTCTAATTATCTAAATAAGACTACCTGAAAGCAGTGACTTATTATTAAGAATATTCCAACTTTCGTCGGGCCTAGCGTGTCCTGGATGGCTGACGTAACGCCTGACGCGGCCTCTATGTATGTTCCGGGTTGGCTCACCTCATGCACGCAGCTGAAAAGTTCCCAATGAAAAGCACTAAGGTGATTGGCTAAATCCTCGGCCTCGATGCGGTGAATATGGGAATCCTCTGGGGGTAGCTGGACCTCCTCTGGTAGCGGCACCTAGGATATGGGAGGCATGAGGCAAAAGTCAAAGCTGTAACTGGTAACCTGCATCCTAACAGATGGTGCCCTCTCTAGAGACTATGGCGGCTAAAAGTGATTCCTCTACTCCTAACCAGGCATGGGTTGCCCACTTCACGTGTCACCGGCATGATCCTATAAAAGCTCCCCAGTTCCGTAACCTGCATTATTAATAACTCCAGTTAACGTGAGTGTGCTAGTGGCATACAGGTCCTCACCAAAGAACGCAGCTCCTCCCGATTGCAGGCAAATAGGTGACTGTTAATCCCCAGGGTGGTGAAGATGCAGCCATCATCCGGCTTCAGGAGAACCTTATCTGAGAGGATAAAGAATTAGGTGGGGCAGGACATATTTCAGATAACCCTTAAAACCATACACACTTTGGGGTTTATTCACTAAAGAGGGAGTTGGGAGGAGAGTTTACAAGATGTACTTGTGCATTATCCATGTCAAGTTTCTGAGCTTGCCCTGTATAGTGCACATACCCTGGACCAACACGCTAACCCCGTGCCATCTTTCCATACATGTTGTCATGTACATCGCATGGAAATGGTGAAGAGTAGAAGTCTCCTTACCCCCAGCACTGGTGACAGCCACCAGGATGAGTGGCTCTTCTCTCTGCCCTTGCTCCTCTGAGTATTGCAGTTTCTCTGACACGGAGGTCAGGATGTCAGAAACGGACGCAGAGAGGCGGCTCCGGATAGTCACGTAAGAGTGATCAGGCATGTAAACCCTGCAGAAGACTGACACGGGAGGGGATCAGACAAAAGAGAACACAAAATCTCTACACAGTGATGAGGATACAATAACTATATGGGTTATGCTTGTCCCTTGGGAGCAGAGCCAGTCCATACATTGGTCTCCAAGGTATGTTCTTTTGGGATAGATTTGTGAGCAAAGAGAAGCATTTCTGCTAACCTCTTTCTCCAAGAATCTATCTACACTATTCTGGCCTCTCTGTACACGTCGGCAAAAAGGGCGGAGCTACAGGCACAGCCTCTCCCACATTCCTCCAATCGGGGATTGAGTATGGCTGAAACCTCCACCCTTTGCGGAAGTGCCCCAGGAGGCCAGGTTCAAGGAGAAGTGGACAGAAGTGGAAGAAGAAAGAAGACAGAAGAAGAGGCAAGAGAAAGAAACAAAAACCTCTTAACAAAAACACATAAAGCTATAATAATTATAAGCAAGAATAAAACACAACCATTATATGGCGTTACTGCACTCTGCGCAGAGAAGACACTTACTCTCATCAGACCCCCTGAATGCCACTCTGGGCTGAAGACATGAATCAATCCTTCGGAAATGGCGGAAGAGAGGCTTGACTTGCTTAGAGCAGGGAGCTGCGCTGCCGTCTGTAAGCCTGGGAGTTAGACGGGGACATTTACTAAAACACGAAGAAACATAGACACCGACTGCAAATAAGACCTATTCAGCCCTTCTAGTCTGCACATTTTTCCCGCTGTTAAAACTTAAACTTTAATCAGTCCTTGGCCCCGGTGCCAAATACTCAAAGTACCCCCCCGTCCGTTCCACTTATATAATACCTTCTCAGTAAAGTAAAACTTCCTCGCATTACATCTACGCCTCTGACCCTCTGGTTTTACTCTATGACAGAGGATGAGTATGTATGAAGAGCGTTAATACATCCGATGGTGTGTACTCAAGGTGTGTAAGTATGTGGCATCCCACCTGAGCTCCGCAGTCTCCACCAGTCGATGCAGCCGAATTACAGTTCCCTCCAGCTGTGGGAAACTTGGGGCATCTCGCATAACAAGGACATAGAAATCCTGAAGGTAGAACACATGACTTAGCAATGCTACGGGAGCCCCTTCCCATTCTTCCCAGCAAATTTTCAAACCATGAATATATTCTCAGCCAGTTGGGTTTAGTTTTCCACCATGTGGACCAATGCACCTTAGCAAAACTGTATGACACATGCAGAATTATCAGAACTGTGCGGTTCTTTGTACACACCAGGGCTGGAAAACCAATGGACCATAACAGCTGCTGATGGCCTCCAACTTTGAAACTCAAGGCTTAGGTAGAATGATAAAAGATTTAGGTTGAAAGAGCTTGGCCAACCATGGTCTATACTACAAGTCGTGTGACCTCATTCACTCTTGCAAAGCTTCGAAGCCAACTCTAACCTTGATTAACTGGAAGGTCCTCTCCTCCTCTTGCAAAGAATCCTTGTAGGTGTCCAGGAGATGCAGGAGCGCACAGAGGACAGCCTGCTTTTTCTGCAGGGTATCGCTCCCCTCCCAGGCTGGAGAAGAGTGTCGACTGCAGCCGCAGAAAGTGTCCAAGTTAAGGAAGGTATCAGTAAATGGTGGAAGGATTCATATAGCTATAAGAAACGGTTTCCCAATATAATCTGTAAAACCTGTAAAGTAGGCGCCTTGGCACAGTGCCACAAACAGAATAACCCTATAAACATAAAATCCCGGACTGGCACCGGCCAAAAGTGATGGTGCTATATAAATACCCAAGTGGCTCAGCACAGTTCTGCATATATTTATACGTTTTTAGGACATAATATGTCCTAAGCGGAGACAAAAAAATGAATCGAGAGGAACGTTACTCCCTACAACATGGAGGCACAGGGCTGATTGTCATAGGGCTGTCGCTCCAGCCTGAGGGCCACATGCGGACAGTTTAAAGGTCAAACACCACTGTGCCCAGCTGAGGTCTCTGCTGAGATATAGAAACATTGATCGCAGCAGGACGGCTAGTGAGGGGTAAAGCCGGATATGTTATTAAGGTGTAAATGCATTAAATTAGCAATTTTAGTTGAAAAAGTGGAGTGTTGGCTCCTTTGAAAAGAAAAATTGCTCAAATCCAATGCACAATCATCACTGGTGCCAACCATGCTGTGACCTCATTGTGTCTACAACGGACATGATGCGTGTCAGCCTGTCGCCAATCAGAATAGTCCTCATTGTATTACACCATGGTGTAAGTGGAATATTACCAATCCATTGCCTATTACGGAGCTGGATGGCCCCCACCCTACCTCATTGTATCAAACCCCTACCAGCCGTAACATGTTGTGTTCCAGTTGTGTGTTTGCCTAAATGTTTTCAATGTAAATCAACAACAGTGGAGTAACAGCAGCCACAGGAACACACATGGCGGCCTCAATAAAGCTATTCAGCCATTGTCTTAGGCCAAAGAAGCCAAGCGCACATGCAATGTGTGTGGGAGCAGACAACAGACGATGGGGTTTTTTGTTCTAAAGTGACTTTAGCGCTACATATTTCCAGCTTTAGTTGTCCTATTAATGCACGGAGACGGTTCCTATATAACAGAACGCTCTGGATGTTTCTAAACGTCTCCTTCCTCGGCACTTAACCCCTTAATGACAAAGCCCGTACATGTACGGGCTCAGAATGCATGGTTTTCGATGGGTTTAGGGACCGCTCCTTTGTCGTTAAGGGGTTAATGTGCTGCCATAATGATAATCCTGGCACGTGGAGATACTGGAGGCTGGAGAACTTCCATTCTGGCATCCACGCAGGAATAATGAGCAAAACAAAAACAGATGGATCGTTCCTCCAAACATACCATATTAACCTGAATACAAGCCTCATTTTTCCTCCCATTTAATTGATCATAAAGCCCTTCAAAGGTTGATGCGTTTGGAATTACAAATCCGATTTACGAGCAAATTTACTGGAAATCAGGTTTGTGATTCCAAATCCATCTGAGTTTAAGGGGTGCGGTGTGTAATCAGGAGGTAGCCTACATTCAGGCCAATACAGTAATAAGTTGTCATGCGTTCCTCCGGAAACCCATTATACGCGTTAATATGGATGATACATGGATTCGAACAAAGGCAATGTGTTCTCAGAAAATAATCATATTCAATGGCTGCATTTTCTGATGATCTTACCCTTTATGTGACCAAGTTTCAAGCAGGTGCTCAAAGCTTGTGGTTGTAAGGAGACAGCAGGATGGATTTGCCCCGTAGAGTTCTAGGTAGCGTGAGGGAGGGAATGAGTGAGTAGGTAAGGGAGGGAGTATGTATGTATGAATGTATATATGTTAGAATGAGAATGTATGTATAAGTGTGTGTGCTATTATGGATGTGTATGTGTAAGTGTGTGCTAGTATGGATGAGTTTGTGTGTTAGCATGGATGTGTATGTGTGAGCATGAATGTGTAAGTGTTTGTGTGTTAGCATGGATGTGCTTGTGTGTTTGTGTGTTAGCATAGATGTGTATATAGTTTCAGAGGGAGTAAGTGATGCCAGCACTCCCCTGAGTGTGAGCATGGCTTTGTCACAATTTGTCTATGAATTCAAGAATACATTAATTTCTAATAAAGTTGGATTCAGCCACAAAATCCCTTTGCCGTCTTGGCGTCACTGTTTTTATAACAAAAACAAAAGGATATTATTGCTGTAAGTGGAGAAGAAGCTCGTCCGTGGGCAGAAACAGAGTGTGCGTCAAGATAAAATCATCCAGGGCTAACTCTGGGGAAGGAGAACAGGTAAGTTACAAACCCAAAAGAAAGGAGGTGAGGAGAACAAGAGAGAGGAGGTGAGGAGAACAAGAGAGAGGAGGTGAGGAGAACATGAGAGAGGAGGTGAAGGGAAAGAGGCATGGATAGAAGGTGAGGAGGATATAAGATACAGGAGAAAGAAAGAGGGGGAGAGAGAGATGGAGGACATGAGTGAAAGCAGAAGAAAGAATAGGCGAACGGAAACAAGCGAGCTAAGAGACAGGGCAGGGGCAAAAAGAGAGGATGGGGGGAAACAGAAGAGATAGAGAACAGGTGAGGGGAACATATGGGAAAGCTATAAAGAGAACACAGGAGTGAGTGGCTTTCCTTGAAAAACAAGAGAGAGAGGAGGTGACAGGAAAAACAAAACCAAGAGAATGTGAGCTGAAAACTAGAAAGACGGGAACTTAGGGTGAACAAGATATAGGAGTGAGAGAAAAACAACGGAGAGCAAAGGAGAGTTAAGACAAATAAGAGCAGATGGAGAAACAGAAAAGAGAAAACGAAGCTGTGGGGTAAGAAAGAGAAACAACAGCTGAGGGCAAACAAATGAGAAGCTGAGTGAGAGATATTGAACAGAGTGCTAAATTCGGAGCAAAAGGGAAGGGGCAAGATAGTACAAGCAATGGAGAAAACAATGTAAGACAGGCTGTTAGGGAGAAGGGAGATAATAAGAGGGTTCGCAGCTAGCTTGGCCCTCGTCGCTGCGTCTCGATCCTCCATAACAGGACAGCATGTTTTCGGCACATTGGATGCGGATATACATTTACCGATCATCAGGTTACGCAATACTAGAACGTGTACCTGCACAGGGTGTCCTGGCACGTCCCTGTCTGCAAAGAACCAAGCACACCCTAATAACATCCTTGCAACAACCGGGAAATATCCACAGATGTCTACATCAGCACCGCCTTAATATGTTTTTATTATCTGCAATAAGGGGATCAGTCTTTAAAATGGAAAAACAGCTTTGCCGGGGCCTGTCCTGATAATCTGCACCGGGGGGGGGGGGGAGCTGCACTACATTAGATAAAGACCCCGTGCTGCCTGAGCCTGTCCTGATCATGTGCAGTCAGGAGGCCAAATTACATGAGCTACAAACCCTGCAATAAAAGGGTTAATGTTCTCGTTTTATCCCAAGTGTTTCTGGGAGGACAAGCAGAGTGACGGGGCTGCCCACGCGCCTCATTAGCACAGAAATAATACAAGGCCAAGGGACTATATGTAAAATGTCCATGTCAGCCTATGTGAGGAACATACATGTCAGTGCAGCACATGATTTTCCTGTTACAGAAGAGGGGAAAGCAGGAGAACCTATCCATGTCATCTACTTATCATATATATATATACATACATGTATATATATATGTGCGTGATACGGTTTAACCCGCTTTGGTCTGGGGGAGTGACTGCACATGTTTTAATTTGTCTCACCGTATGTTGAGAGTGTCATGACATGTCAGCTGAGCATGCAGTCTTGTGTGAACCATACATCGTTAATGAGAGACGGGTATATTATTAGGCAGGGGAGAGTTAATATGGCTGCTCTTCTGATGGAGGGGGGTTGGTTGGTGTATGAGAACTCTGAGTTTTTCTTCAACCTGCTGTACAATCTGTTCCCGGAATTACTATATATTCCTAGAGGTGTTGGGAACTGTACATCTGCTAAATCCAGTCCTAGAGGCTCTATGCTGTTATCATTTCCTAGTGTATTTAGGACATTGAGGTTCAGCATCTCTTATAGGACTAGTTCTAGAGGTTAGATGAACACCAGTCCCAGAGGTTGCAATCTTGCTGTGTCCATGAATAACAGTCTTAGAGTCAGCATCACCAATCTATTGTGGTCCTCTAAGGTCTCATGGTCAATAACCCCACATTAAGCCATCTCCTAAGTACTATATTTAATATCACCTGACTTTATATAGCCACAGAGCTGGCATTTGGGACTTTATATCCACGAGGGAGCTTACCATCCTAAATTTACCCCAGTCTAGAAAACTCTAAGCAAATCACCCAAGTCTAGGGAAACCTGCGCCCATAAGACTAAAATTGCCAGGGACCACCCTCATTCCCAGAACATGACTTTCATTTCTGTTACTGATCTAATTAAATATTTAGTGAATAAACCAGACCCAATACACTAACCAGTCCTTCTAACAGAGCCTTTCTGGATAATATCAATATCACCAGTTTCCATAGCAGGTACTTAACCAGTCCCTCTAATAGTCCCTTACAGGTTAACACTAATCCAATTAGTCCTCGTAATGCCAGATTCAGTTACTTAACCAGCCTTGGCATTAATAATAAAAAAGGGCAAATGTTTGTATAGATCCACCAGGCCAAACATCTCTGACCTCATCAGCTCTAGATCCACTAGTTCTAGATTCACCATTACTTGCTCAATCAGCACAATGCACTGTGACCAGAACCATCATCTGTCACATCTAATGCCCAGGCTGAACCAATTCTGTCTAGATATTAGAGGATAAACATGGATGCCCATGTCAGTTTAGTGGATATAGCATCTGGAACCCACCTAGTCCAAAGGAACTCTAAATCGTTACTTCTAGAAACCAAGTCTGTGTATAGCTGTCCTAGCAGACATTAAGCATGGTTCAAATGTCTCTACTAACCTTGGTGGCCATTGTAGACTAGAGTAGGTCTGGATTTTGGAGACCTAGACTTCATATTTAGGCCATGTCTGTAACATTGTAAATTCTTACATTGGTTACTATTTCATAACTTACGAGATGTCCCAGAAAAAGCCCCCTCTGCCAGTGAATTGTTGATTATGGTTGTGCCTGATTTAAGTGTTGGTCCCATGACCTCACATGTCACCTGTGCAACATGTGACAAACCTGTACAGGGGATCTATGGTCGTAAAGGTGATGTAAGGACCTGGGGCAATTTTGAATGAACCAAATTACATTATGGGCCCAGTCCTTCTAATTCTGACATCAAGTCTTGCCAGTGGTGTGTTCTAGACCACCCTCCCATCCCCTTTCTTACCAGCAGCATCACTCAGTCTGGGGGCTGTCAGCAACTGATCCAGGACTCTCCCCAGAAGTGCCTCAGGTGTATCAGGGGCAAGTAGAGGTCCAGGAGGGGTAAAAGTCCAGCCACCAGATCCTGGAGGAGGAGTGAGAGGTTCTGAGGGGGACAGTTCATCTGATGAGAAGGAAAGTGGGGAGCGCAGGCCATCTGGTAGCTCCAAGCAGTCTTGTGGAGGTGGTGGGGCTCCACTGGGGTCTTCTTCACACCTCTCTCCTCCAGAAGAATCACCAGGCGAATCCCTCAGGAAGGAGGGTATGATTTTGGAAACACTTTGCCTCCTATGCAGGTGTCTAGGCCCTGAGAGGTGGGAGCTCTGCTTCTTTAAGAATTTCTCCAAAGGCTTCATGGTGTTGAGAGAGGAAAGGTGGGAATTAGGAAGCGAGGGGGGCTGAGCCCCCCAAAGGTATAGGACACTAGTAGAATGTAGGGGGGTTCTTGGTTACCCAAAAAAAGCACTGATATGGGTCTGAAGTATCAATGCAGACAATGGAGGAGTCCTAAAGATATGGCAGTGAGGAGGTCATTAGAGAAACCCCTTTAACATAAAATGCAGGGTGTAGGCGGAATGCACCCCCGTTAATGAATAAAAAATCAGCAGAATTTACAGTTACCCTAAAAATGGGAGAAAATGAAAGGTAAAATGGTGCAAGTCCCGGGACCCCGAATCACAAGAGGCTCGGATCCTAAAATGAAGCTCCTCGGTTTAAAGATCTCTCCTGCAGGCGCTGGAGGGGATGGGGTGCAGCGGTCCTCACCGATTCTAACCGGGGGCTGCGCGGCTCCGGGGCTTATACTCCACTCCCCGAGTCGCAGTCAAGGTGAGCAGGTGCCGGGCGATCTCCGCACACGGGACGGACGGCACATGTCTCTGCAGCCGTCTCTGCTGTCACCGTATCCCGAGCGGCGATGGAGCGACTGGCTGCGGCTGTCTCTGATGTCCCTTCTGTCCCGGGCTGTCTCTGATGTTCCTTCTGTTCCGGGCTGTCTCTGATGTCCCTTCTGTCCCGGGCTGTCTCTGATGTCCCTTCTGTCCCGGGCTGTCTCTTATGTTCCTTCTGTCCCGGGCTGTCTCTGATGTCGCTTCTGTCTCGGGCTGTCTCTGATGTCCCTTCTGTCCCGGGCTGTCTCTGATGTCCCTTCTGTCCCGGGCTGTCTCTGATGTCCCTTCTGTCTCGGGCTGTCTCTGATGTCCCTTCTGTCTCGGGCTGTCTCTGATGTCCCTTCTGTCTCGGGCTGTCTCTTATGTCCCTTCTGTCCCGGGCTGTCTCTGATGTCGCTTCTGTCCCAGGCTGCCTCTGATGTAGCTTCTGTTTCAGATGTCTCTGCCGTCTCAGGCTGTCTCTGCCGTCTCAGATATCTAGCTCCCAGGCGCCTGTCTGATTTCCACCTGCCAGAACCGTCTCCTTTTCTCCCTCACTGTATTTTTGTTGGCACCCTAACACCCCTCTCTCCCCTCGCTGTCCCCCCCTTCTCTCCTTCTTCCCCAATCCTCCTTTGTCTCCCCTCTCCCTTTCTTTTCCTCTTTTTCTTGCTTCCCAGAGGAGGGGAGGGAGAGAGGGGCGGGGGTGGTGTAGAGGGGAGCAGGAGAGATGCTAAATCAGAAGCTGTGGCATTAGACGGCAGAGTGGCAGTGTGTGTATGTGTGTGTGTGTGTGTGTGTGTGTGTGTGTGTGTGTGTGTGTGTGAAGGGGGTGTGTATGTGTGAATGTGTCTGCCTCCTGTATGTGTAATCTCTGCCATGCACCCCTGTCTATGTAATAATAATGGGGTAGTGAGCCCCCTAGGTTTGGAAGGAGGGTCTCCCTTGTGTGTGCAGTGGGGAGGGAGGAGGGTCCCTGTGTATGGTGAGAGGTCTCTGGCGGTGTGGGGGAGGCAGGGACAGTCTCTGTGTGCAGGCGTCTGTCCCACCCCCTGTCTCAGTGCATCTCCTCCCTTAATAGTTACCTGCAGCACCTTCCTCCTGACAGCTCCTCTCCCAGCCCCTGGTCTGCTGAGATCCTCCACCTATTCACAGTCAGACCTCCTCTTCATCTTACCTCTTGTTTATTTCACCCCAGCTCTCCCTGTCCTACCCTCTACCCTCATGCTGTCTCTATCTGCCCCTATCTCTCTCTCTCCTCTCCCTGCTTCCTCTCTCCAGGTTCAGGCATGAATCACCTCTGTGGCACACACACTCCTCCTTATGCCTACTGTGTATGGAGCGGGGGTGGATTTGGGGTTCATAGTCCAAAAAGGTGGGGAGGAAAATAATTGAAAGGAGAAGCTATTGAGGTTGTGTGGGGGGGGGTTGTTATGGTGTAATAGGAGGGGGATATGGGAACAGGCTGTTTGGGTCCAAAGGTTATATTAAGCAAAATAGGGAGCTTGTATATCATGATCGCTTATCACATACTGATTTATTCAGCAATAACATATTCCACGGCGCTGTATAGGGGTTCATATAGCAAGGGATGGTATGGATCAATAGGCTATATATACATGAGGGACATATGGAGTATATATTGGAAAATATGTCATATATTAAAGGGCTGCATATATGATGAAAAAATGAAATGTAGTTACGGTATATAGATATAGATATATATAGCAGTTGGAGAAGTAGGCAGCAAGTATACTAACAGGGACACAATGGGTGTTGGGATGTATTTCTGCTTGGAGTATACAAGGCGGCCATTGTTGTTGGTGCCGGCTAGACAGATTTCTTTAAGTGTCCTGCAGTGAATAGAAGTCTTGTCTACTTATGTACAGAGCAGTCAACGTTTGCCTGTTTTGCACACGCATGTATCTGTCGTGTTCTTAAACAGACGCCGCGCAAGCTGTGACAGGCAGTCTGATCCCCGCGAGGAAAGATTAACTGCTGCTGCACCAGGAGACCCGAGGTGTCACCCAGTGCTCCAGCATGGACAGGGTTAACACAGCCTCCTCCTCCACACCCTGATGTTAAACTCTCCATACATACCATAACCCCCCCTTTCTCCCTCCTCCATTATAATAACTCCTGCCGGAGACAACGCCCGCACAAGGTGAGGTTCAAACTCCAGGTAAACATGTAGCGTGTCGTAAGAACACGTCAGGGAAGGCAGGACCCAACCTGCCGCCGCTGCTGAACATACACCCTGATCTCCATAGAACAAGACAGCCGTGTACTTGCCCTGATTACACGCTTGGGCAGATGGGGGACTCTCCGTGAGACAGGACATGTGGGGCTGAGGAACACTAAATACAAGGAACCTCTCCAGTTCCCATCTCATCAGGGGCTACGTAGGCCTCAGCCATAGAGAAGGGGCCCTCAAGCCTCGTGCCCTAATCCCAGCACAGCCGCCAATGGCATCAGTAATTATCACTATCACACAGGCGTGAATATTCACCAGCAGACGGGTGACATGAAAGGTGTGAGATCATATCGTAAGGGGCGATGGGGGGGGCAGGGTTTTTTTCTTTTGTATTATTTCCAGCGTAAAATGTTCGACGGTTATTTTAACCGAGTTGTTCTCAAGTCCTTCCTTAGCCTCCTTCCGCTCTCCCATGTCAGGTTCAGACACGTTGCAAAACATGCGTGCGGATGAAATAAAGGCCTATCTGTGACAAAAATGTGTGTATAACAATACATATAACCCCAGCATGACGGGTACTACGGGCACACCGAAGCAGCAGCAATGATTGTAGCCCAATTCCCCCAGTCCCTAGCCAAGAGTCTGTGTAGGGGAAAACACACACACTATTTATACACAGAACACGCAATTAACATACAATAGAACACAAAACTCAAGCACTATTCCCCTTCTGGTCCTCCCGGTCAAGAGCATGGAGCACTCATAGTCCGTAGAACTCTGGAATGGGTGACTTAGACATAAGATGGGACTGGGAAGCTGAGAAAAGAGGCTTCCCCGTGAATCTGTCATGGCCCCCTTTCCCAAACTCAAACCTACCCCCAAATGTCCTCAGTCTTAGGGGGTTACTGTGACACCCACACATCCCAACCGTAAGCCTGCATCTCCATATTCCCAGCCCAGGGTAGTTCCCGTCAAACCCATTTATTAGTGATTCTCATGGCAAGTGACAAATTAGCAACCTTGCCCAGCTTCCTAGAAGCCCAACGTATTGATTTCTCAGGTACATTGGGTTTGACTCACTTGGCAAAGACCTTCATAGACGTCCACAGGGAAGGCAAAGGCAAACTCAAAGCCATGAGCATCCCTCCTATGTCCCTTTTTCAAGGCAGGTTTCCTCTCTCCCTGCTGCATGTGGACGCAGAAGGAATGTCTACGTCTATCATATCTTCCAGACTTCATGAAATAGCTTTTTGAAAGTAAATTGTCCATTTACCATTTACCACTCCCATCACTCCTGTGTTCCAATGGCCCTTAGTCACTCCCATCACACCTGTGCTCCAATGGCTCTTTATCACTCCCATCACTCCTTTATCACTCATGTGGTCCAATGGCCCTTTATCACTCCCATCACTCCTGTGTTCCAATGGCCCTTTATCACTCCCATCACTCCTGTGCTCCAATGGCCCTTTATCACTCCCATCACTCCTGTGCTCCAATGGCCCTTTATCACTCCCATCACTCCTGTGTTCCAATGGCACGTTGTGTTCGCTGATCCAAGTTTAAGTTTAAAAGGCTAATTGATCGTTAGAAAACCCTTTTGAGATTATGTTACAGCCAGAAATTTCCTTATTTTCCATGAAAACAGCAGTGACCCCAAACTTTTGACCATGATTCATGTCTGATCCCTCCTCCACATAAAAGTCATGAATTCTTTCAATGTAAATTTTTGCATACATTGTAACCCACATTACATAAACATAATACATACACATTGTAGCATACATACATTGTAACCCTTTTCCCTACGTTACATAAACATAAACGTATTGCTGAAAATCCTTCTTATTTCATCACTTAGCTTCCCAGCGGGGGGCACAGGGACTAATACATTAAAGGGATTTAAAGTTCATTAGGAAAGGCTTAGCGTGGACTCCAACATACATAACAAGGATCTAAAAATGTCTGAGACTTTGCAGCAGGTAGGAAATAGCTCAAGGAATGGAAGAAGACTTCTAATCAGTGGACAGACTCCAACATATGACCTGCAGTGTCCTGTAGGACATATCGTGAGAGGAAACATTAAAAGATAGGGTATTTTCACACCAACATGATGATGACATGGCTCCTATGGGTTTACAGGTTAATCACATCATATTTAGAACTAGAAAGGCTGAAGTATCCTGATGTGAGAGACCTGCTCCTTGATAAAGAACGTCAACAAGCCATAGCTTGACCAGAAGAACAATTATTCCCCCACTTGGTCCTCATGGGATGTTCCTGATCACACATATGGACCTCTATCTACTCAGAATCTGTAGCTCTAGGAGCGCATGGAGCTTCCACCATTGAGTGTTATCTGGACCATGTTGGTCAGCTAACTGGAAGAGTGGACCCATGGAGTTCAGATACGCTGTATCTAACCGGTAGGCTCCAGAACATAGGTGGTCCTATAGATATGGGTATAGCTAACACACTGAATGGCAGTGTTTCTTAATAAGAAAAACAAAAGCAGAATATCAGAGAACACTAATAAAGAACAGGTAAAGCTAGACTGGGCCAACATTCTGGATACATCTATTTGTAACCAATATCCCCACATTATGTTTATGGTTCTCACAAAACTGCCCTGGAAACTCCTAAATAAGTATCATTTTAAGGCACCTGTAGGTGGATCAAGCTAACAGATCTGATCTACTGGATTCACCAACAAGATCCCCATATCATGCCACTGTATTAAGCATCTAGCACCCCCTGGTGTTTATATATGAACACTACACCCCAGTAGCGTGACAAGCGGCCTTCCTGCAACGCCTTGGGTATTTTCCTGAAACCAGTCATTGAGCTTTAAACCCACCAGATTTTTTTAAATTGATTAAGATTACAAAAAGCAGCGGTTAATATACATTGTATTTTGTGGAATGAAAACAAAATGTATCCCTATTAAAGGAAGTATGCTTAGAGATATAAACAACACTATATATTTATAAATTCAAATATATTTTTGTTAATCCATAAAAGCATCTGCCTTCTAACCTACACCCCCCCCATTCCCTAAGGAAAAACTGCCTGACCCTCCTCCTAAGAGAAGGTCGAGATAAGAGAAGGCCAAGAAACGAACATTGTCATTTGCTAATTACATTGATCGCAGGACCGCGGACTGCGCTATTGATTCCCGCACAAGGAACCAGCAGCGCTGAATTTTCGCACCGTTATAATGGATTCAATGTGACCTGAGCATTATAATGACATGAAAAGCGGTCAATAAGACCCAAACAGTGTTTGGTGCGTTACTGAATCTGCTGGCGCCATATAAATAAATGTAATGTTGAGTCTTTTTCATAGTAAGATGAGAGATGTATGGAGACCTAAGTCACTCAAATATGACAATAAACTAGTTAGATTTGTTTAAATCTCTTCTTATTGATCGAAACCGATCTTAAAGTACATCTAATGTTTACCAAATAACTTAAAAGTAAGCCAAATGTTTTTTCCTAATACACTAAGGAAGCAGCTTGCACTTCAGACATTTACATGGACTGCTCTTGGTGAGCAGTCAGCTTCCATAACTAGAATACATTTCAAGTCAACTCCCAAATTGTGCAGAGTTCCAATGTAAAGCTTAGCACAAAGTACTACTGTATCAAATAGGGGAGGGAAAATGGGGAGGGAAAAAGAAAGCATAAATATAAACTATGCACCCGATGGGGCAAAAGGTACCGCATGAAAATCACAATGAGACATCCCATGACTACAGAACGCAATGTCAGGCTAAAAACTGACTGAGGTGATTAGATCTATAACTCACGTTTTAGTAAATACGGTAAATGCCTGTGGTTACTGTGGTATCACCAACTGGTGCAGTAACTTAGTTACAGATCAGTAAATTAGTAGAACTACAACTCCCAGCTTTCCCAATCACAAACGTACTGTGGCTGCTGCACATACATCACAAAAAGTACATGAGCGTGTTGGAGATTGTGACTGCGGTAACACTAAACAACCACCGGGAGGCACTGCTGCTCAATAAATAGTAAAAATAACAGGGGTTACCTTGGTGAAAAATATCAAGTTTATGAGTAAAGGTGAAAATATGAAGTTATTTACAAAAGGATAGCCATATACACTATATGACCACTACATGGCACCCCTCCTAATTATATAATTTAGGTGTTTCAGCCAGACCCATTGCTAACTAGTATATAAAATCAAGCACATAGGCCGCCATCTAGAGCCCTGCGCGGGATCTGCTTTTTTATTCCCGCGCTCGCTGGTTTTTTGACCAATCCCAACCGCTCCATTTGTGGCCAATTAAGCCCAACCTCCTTACCTGAACTGCAGAGTTCCCGCGCAGTCCCGCAAGGCTGCCCTCGAGTTGTTCCCTCACAGCATCTCTTCTCTTGCTCCACCCAGGAACAAGGCGGAGTCACGTGAAGCGATGTCACATCATGTGACTCCATTTTGTTCCCGGGCGGAGCAAGAGAGGAGACACTGTAAGGGAGCAGCGAGAATGCAGGTACAGTGCCTGACCGCCCGCTCCGGCCCGCAACTCCAGCAAGACCGCCCGCGCCCGCAACTTTCCCAATGCAGTCCTCTACCGCCATCCACAGATTAACAATGGCGGATGCCTGGAAGACACTGCCATTCCTGGGAACTTCTGAGCTCCGGCTACCAAGAGCCTACCCTGGCGGGTCTAGGCCAGGACTGCCCACTGACATCAGAGGGCGGTACCGCTGATGCCGGTGGGCTGGCCTGTTGACGTTGGGGGCGTTCCTGCCGATGTCAAGAGGCGTTCCCGCTGACATCACAGGAAACACCCCCACTTAAAGGATAAATGGGCAGGAGGATTCGGGTGTTGACCCAGAGAACCGGAGAAGTGGTCTAATAAGAGCTCCAGATCCTACTGGGAATATTTCTCTTGTGGAAGGAGGATAAATCCACTTTAGAGGTTCCAAATCCAAAGTTCTTCCAACAAGACAGCATCAAGTATTTGAGTTTTTCCGTTGAATAAAGGAATTTTGCTGAAAGAGGCAGGTAGAAATTCTGCTTTATAGATTTCCGAGCCCAGAATTTCAGAATGGAGACCCTGAAACCTACAGTAGAGATTCTGTCTCATGGAGACTTCTTAGCCCCCCTGAATCTGCAATGCACACAGAATACTGTATAATGTATAGCACAGCGCAAGACATTCTGGGGGTTTGGGACAATTGTTACTCATGCTGTTACATGGTTTGGACTGGTAAGTTATATCTAGCTTTCAGGGGAAAATATGATCTCATTAGCTGCCTCCTAAAGATATTTTTCAAACTCCAGAAACTTTTCAGCTTAATAGACGAGGTTGGCTTCTTATTCAGCCAGATTCTTATTCAACACAGACAATATTTTATATTATAACTCAATAGCAGAACAATGCGTTTGCACAAAACAGATACTGCAAGACATGCCCGATGCCAAGGCACGCCAAACATTTCTGAAATAACGGTTTTCTTAAACAATGGTGGCACACTTGGCATGAATCTACATAAGGCTTGAATAAGTGTGTATTTTAATGGGTTAAAATACATTGGGCCACCCACACTATGGATATGATGAGTGCACTCCCCTACATAAAATCCAACTAATTTTATTTAGTCTTGCGTGAAGGGGGTTTTGCCCATAGAGTGCCCAGCATGCCAAGCCCTATATTTTAAGTGTTTTGAATAAGTGAGGATTTTGAGGAAATGAAGTGGCAGAGGTCTGTACCGGTAGAATTGTGTGTACCAGTTGTCAGTAATGCTGGAAAATAGTTGTGAAGAATTCAGTTTGCTTGCTAAAGCGATGAGAATAACTCAAGTGGCGTCTATGACAAGGTTTGATGAAATCAAAAGACCATTGATGGCATTTAGCCAAAAGTCCATAGCCAAGACCAGCGACGCTGATAAATGTCCATCATGTATATCCCCAAGAGGGATCCAGATGTGGCAGGGACTTGTAAACTAGACATGTTCAGGACGACGTACAGATATGTCCTAAGAGGGTCAAAAGGGGTTTTATGCCATACTAAGCACCACGGTAACTGCTACAAAACAGAGGCATTTAGGGTAAAAGCCTACCTCCGTGTTGGGCCATGAGATGGCTTAAAAGGTCACAAATTTTCTGGGTGCCTGTAAGGGTCAAACACTCATTTATTAAATATAACGACTTGTTTTAGATAGCTTCACATCAAAACAGGAAGATTAAATGCCAGCGTGAACAATCTATTAAAACCTAATTTTCTAGCAATAAGCTAGAGAATTGACTCATTTTAAACGTAATTTTTTTTTTTTTAAAGGGTGCTGAAGAAAATCTCACTGAAATTTTATTAACACTATCGCCGTTCACAAAAATACATATTTTTAAGAAACAAAACCCACGCACACAGAACAAAATATATATAAAAAAAAAAAAATTAAAAATAAAGCCATCACAGTGTGTTTAGGTCAACAAAATTGAAACGAGACTAAATGACACAAACCCTTTCTCACCTAGACAGGCTTGCAACACAAAGTAATGCAACGTGCAGCGCAACGAGTTACAGGCAATTCTAGTTGCTAAAGGGTTAACACTTGCGGTAACAAGGCCACTCCACCCATAAAAGGGTTAACCCAAACTGTAGTCTCTCACACTGTCCATCCTGGGTCCCAGGAAAATAATGCTGTGTTTTAATGTTTCCCCAGCATTAAACATGGCGGCCTTGGGCTGTGTCAACACCCTCGGGTCAGAGCGCCCTCCGGGAAGAAACGCGTTTGATTGGTCTGAACACGGACTAGAGAGAGAGTTTTGCGTGGTCTAGACGGAGAGGAAGGGGGTCACGAAGGATGGGGAGTGAAGAGAATATTTATTTTTTCAGTCCGGTGACTGGAAAGTCTGTGATCTAGGAGATGACTTTCTCTTTCACGTGTCTGTTCTCCTGGAAGAGGAATACAGGGGAAAAAAAATCAGTATGAGTGTATGAATGTTATTGTTACTGCATGCATATGAAATTGTGTATGAATGAATAATGATTCTAGAATTTTATACACATGGTTTCTTTGCCTCTCCTCCATCCAGCTTTTTACTTCTCTCTAACCCACATTAAGTGTTTTTTATCATCCCGTACCCAAATAAAAACAAACGAAAGGGGGCAAAAGACCAGCCCCCTATACATGGTTATTATGGTCACCGTGTAGGCTCTAATTTTTTTTTTTTTTTTTTTTACAGAAATATATTTTTTGGCACAATTCCGCTGCTAGCGATCTAACAGAAAAAGGACACGTTAAGCAGATTGAAGGTAAATGTCATGGGAGGAAATTCTTGTGAAATTCTAGAACTAGAGTCCTTCCTCACCTTGATAATCGTATTCACCGCTGTCTAGGAATTGTACTCCTCTCTCCTTACCTCTGGCGGAGGTGGCTTTATAGTGACCGGTTGCGAGGTGCGCCGGGGAGGCGAAGGCTTCGGCTGAACTTGCTGCTGAACGGGGTTATAATACGTCACTCCTCCATACACCTGGGACTGCGCCTGTTACCGTAACAAAACATTAGAAGCCGGTTCACACTCATTCTTGGTACACCACATGCAATAAAATAGTTAAATACATTTTAATACCTTTTTTGACCCCCCCCCCGTTCACTAGCATGTCTGAGCGTCACACTTCACGAGACTTCAGACCTTATCGATAGCTTCATATGTAAAGTTGGACTTTAAACAAACCGCATGCCTTAGTATGTTGATCACATGCGCAATTGTATTTTTTTGTTGAATATTTAATCACACAAACAATCTTTCAATCTCTGCTGTCAAGTTAAAATTAAATGTCCAGAAAAACTGATTTAGGGCTGACAAACGGCATTTAGAGAGGGATAACCGACGTAATATACCACAGATGGGACTATTCCTCCTAAAAAGGGGTTCTCTGCTTCACGGAATTTCAGTTTGTCCGTATTGATCTAGTAATACCGCCAATGACTATGCAGCCAAACATGACTTTCTTACCTGTGCATTGGGGTATAGATGAGCTGGTGGCGGAGGGGGCAGAGCACCAGGGGGGTAAGGGTAGCCCGGATTGCCAAAATTCATCACGCCAGGAGGAGCAGTGAAGTATGGCGGAGGCAGAAGCTGCTGGGGAGGAGGCTGATTAGGCGGCAGGGAAACAGGAGATGGGTAAAGGTTAGGGGTGGTCATGGGAGCCGGCGTCTGGTGTGGATGCATGCCTGAAATACAAACAAAATACGGTTTACATCCCAATGATATTAATAATCAACAATTCAGAAACTCACTACCAAGATCATAAAAAGAGCTTCACCCCAGCGCCATATGGAAGGATACACGGGAAGTTGAGACCGGTACCTGGGTGAGGCAGGTGCATTTCCGGCTGCACGATCATACCCTGCGGAGGCATGGACGATGGACTGTCACCGTGAGCGTATATTGGTCCCTGGTACTGAACTGAAACAAAGAACAAACATTCAAAAAGCGGTGAAATATAGAAGCCTAGACACTGAATTAAAAAGAAAAAAGGTAGAGAAGAGAGCTTTCTGCCGATTCTATATGCTATAAAAATCACATACCTTACTTGTGCTATAAAAAGAGGACTCCGTTTCTACACCAAACTTCAATCACTGCACGTCTCGATGAACTAATGCTTTCTCACAGTAAACGTAACCCTTTGAGTTTACTTCTAAACTACGGTCTCCGTCCCAATTGCAGATGGTGGCGCGCACACCGCCATATAGCCAGGTGTGACCGGTATCTATAAAGTAGCGTGCGCATGTCCCTCTCTCTGCTCCCGATTCCTTTTGCATTGTAACCTTGTATCCATTCCGTAAGAGATATAGAATTTGTCTCTATCGTATCCTGCATGAAGTAGTATTAGCCCCGGCACTTACTTGGGTCATAGTAATGTCCTTCCATGAGGCCAATGTGAATGGCCGCTGGATCTTGAACAGGCCTTTGACGCTGAGAAGAATATCTTTTAACACGTCCGCTCTGCACCGCCTGTATACCAGAAGGGACAGGAGAACGTGAACACACAAATCATTCCTTAAAGCCACATGCCATGCAAGTAGAACAGAGCTGCACGATCTGATGAAGAATACATTTCATACGCGTGTCTATGCAGTTTTACACTTTAAACGTATTACTAAGAGCACAGGCGTGTGCATGCCTTCCTGGAAAGGATCACATAATAGTTTACATATCGAGGACGACACACAACAGCATCGGAGTGCATAATATATCACAATTCTTCACATTTGTACAAATGTTTATTTCAGGCTTCCAAAAAGATGTTATAACATCTCAAACCCCTCTGCCGTTATGGTGCAACAGGACGACTGGTGTCGATTTTTAGACCAAGACATGCTCTAAATTTCAATATTCAGAGGAAATTCACCCAATTATTGGTACATACACAAAAGTCTCAAGCTCGTAAGCCCTCATTAAGCTGGTCGCCACGTTCTGATTCCGCTCCCATTGCCACCCTTTACTCACCATGCCTTCCATGCGACTGTACTGTGGCGGGCCTCCTCCCATGTGAATGTGATTGGGGACACCTAGAGTACAAGCAACACCGCTGAGGTTAGCAAAAGTGTACTAGAAGTTACTGACGATGAAAACATTTTGGGGGAATGTGGCCATCATTACTCAGGTTGGTACATAGCGTGTACTTCTAATCTTGTCTTACTTTCAGGGGGAAACTGCCAAAAATATGTTTTTATATATATTATCTACCTAAGTGTACCTTCATGGTGTCCATTGGTGGACGCCATATTAGTTCTTTAACCTTTTAGTTAGGATTCAGAGTTGGAACGAGTACACTTACCCCGGGATGAGATATAAGGAGGCTGCCCCTGGCTCCAGTTCTGGTCTGAAAGATTGACCTGCGACATATCCTGCTCCAGTCCAGTCACTCCTCCATCTACAGGCTGTTCCCAGCCGCCAGGTTTCAAAGCAGGCTGCGTGAGCGAGAGATCTGGAGCCATTACAGGTGGCGCCGGGGGAGGAGGGGGCAGTTCTGGAGGAGTTGCTTCGTCAATACTCTTTGCCGATTCCCCTCCTTTAATTCGACTTCTTCTGGCCCTGGAATAGGACTTTTTCTCCACGGGTCGGTCTGGAGGCGGCGGCGATGGTTCCGCTACTTCTTTCTCTACCGCCGGCTCAGATTTATTAAGCGACGGCGCTTCCGGAGACGCCTCCCTCGGCTGCGATGGGACATGCTCTATACTTCTACCTCTGTAACCGCCATAGTCCTGTCTGCGTTCCGAGGAGGACGGAGGAGCGGCATCCTCTTCGGCCTGATTGCCCGCACGACTCTCCTTGTACCCGCCTGGTCTGGAGTAGGTTCTTGGGTTGGGAGCTTTGCCAGAAATAGGAGCTCCTCGGCTGTTGTAAGACCGCGGTGAAGGGTTAGAATTAGGGTCCTGGTAGCGGTTTGAGTGTCTGTTGGCTTTTTCTTCTGGCTCCTCTCTCCTGGGGGGGCTGTTAAACCTGCAAATAGGGGATTCTTACAGTAAATGCCAGATAAGCGCTTTAAACTATAGGTGTTCCCCCGGAGAACACACTTGTTTATAAATTATTGTTTGCTAGCTTTCCAATGTTTGCTTTCAGAAATATGTACTATAGACAGGAGTGTGCATCACAGCTGCGTATACCCAGCTATAGGGATTGATAGGCAAACATACAATGATGTTATACGAACAGCTGACCCACCTTGGCTTTCGTGGCCGCCGGGGCCGGATGTCCTCCGGGTTTCTGCAGGATCTAATGTCGTAACCGTACAAAGCAATGAGTTCTTCTCGGGACTTGGGGGCTTGCTCATCCTCGTGGAATCGGTCATGCTCCCATCTCCCCTCATCTTTCCACAGTTTTCGAGGGTGCCGACCCTTTGGTCTGCCAACGAATAAAAAACACATACATAAACCCCTTTGTCATTTTTAAAATATAAAGAGGTTAGAATCTGGTTAACAGAGCCCGACGCTAAAGTCAGACGTCTTTGGGTAGGCTGAGCGCAGAACATTTCATTTGCTTACTGAAACCATGAGAAGAACTTTAGTAGCATCCAGTACGGGAATCAAACGACCAATGAAGCTACTTAGCCGAATGTCCGTAGACAAGACTCCCCGAGAAATGTGTGCCCCCGAGCGGGACCAGCAATGTGGCAGACAATTCTAAAATAAATACACAAGCCTCACCTGACTTCTTCATCGTGAGTTTGCCCACGGAGGTCATGTTCAAAGAAAAGCCCCTTCCGAGGGATGTAGGCTGGATTCTTCCGGTCCTCATCATCATCCAGCTTCTTCTGAGAATTTGTGGGGGTTTTGTTCTCATCTGGCTCTGTGCTCTCCTGCGAAACAGAAACATTACTTTGATTGCCCTACTAGACGAGGCCGGGAACCTGCAATTTACCCTTTTCTGTTTATTCTACATACTAGCAATTGCAACCTGCTGCCTTTGTTTTTTATACCAGTTCTAATGTAAGTCAAGTAGAAAAAGGGTCTATTACATGCATTAGTGACTGTAGCGTTAGTACACGTGAACATTACAGAGGATTCATGGTTTGGATACCTGTCCATCTCCGCTCTGGCGTTCCCCGGTGACTGCTTCCTTCGCTTTAGGTTTCTCGTCTTTCGGAGCCGGACTCTCTGTAGTGTTATTTTCTTGCTTCAATGTAGTCTTTAGAGGCTCCTCTTCACTGTAATGAGCCTCCTCCTACAATAAAGCGTCTGCATTATAACATAACTCACGAACATAATATAATAAGACCTTAAACACCTTTTAAAAAGGGCCTGGCACATATCCGATGGCAGGCACCATACAGAACTTCCAAACAGGACATAAAGTAATTTTACTCACCTCCGACTCCTCGGCGCTCTCATAGTCCGACAAAACAGCTGGAAGACAAAAGAAAAGTACATTGTAAAAAAAACGTATGGAAGCTGGAAATGGGAGTTATTTATAAAGTGTGATTGTCGTCTAGACAAAGGTCTTCCTGGGGAAACCGACGGCACATTTCAATCAGCAGGTTGCCATGGTAATGGACACACTTAATCCTCTGCACCAAAACTGCATATGTATGTATGAGAGTGTTGTTGTTTATATATATATATATATATATATATATATATATATATATATATATATATATACACAGCCTTTACTCCTAGCGCTGACACCAAAAGCTTCGCATTATCTACTCACCATCCCCTTCAATGCCATCCTCGCTTTCCTGAGAAAGAAGAACAGACGATTAGTAAGGAGAGACACGTTGGCCGGGCCACGCATATCCAACCCTTTATCCATCATGTATCTCATCATCATCATCATGTATCTCCAGTGGCATATTGAGCTACACTCGCACTATTGTTGGGTACATTTAGATCAGAGCAGCGAGTGGACACTGGTTACAAGGGACAGCGCTATTACAGATTCTCGCCTGCTGGCCCGCATCATTCTCCCAAAAAGAGTAGGCAAGCCCTGCAACTTCTTCCATAAAAATACAGAAATAGTGCCCTTAACTCTATCGGGAGCCTTTCTTCCACAACGCCCGTTGAAGAATATATGATCGAGCGAGGGACATCCGGGTTCTAGATTAACCGCATAAAATGCCCGCAGAAGTTGTGCACGACTCGGGTAAAACGATTGGCTCTTCACTTACTTTGCAAGAAATAGATTAAAAGGGATTGCGGCTGGGATGGCAGAAGCGGTGATTTTCCCACTATTATAGTTGTATACGACCCATGCCTAAATGTATCCCAATGGGATATTAATGCACGAGGTCCACGCGCAGTACAATTCTCCACCATTCTGCATTCTCTACTCCCCATAAATCAACAAAAAATGTTTTCAAGTGTAGAGCTCACAATCCTTCAGGATCAGACTTAAGAGTCATATCAGACTACAAAATAACTACAAAAAAAAAAACTACTACACAGCTTAAAATTCACTCTTCCGCCTTGACTTCCTTCTTAATCTCATATGTTTCTGGCAGGCGCCCATATTTCTGGCACTGCTCTGTCCCTCAAACCAGGTAAACATTTTAGGCTCCAGCCAATGCCCTGCCCTCCAGGCGCGCTCCCAGGTCTCCAGCCAATGAATGCCCTGCACTCCAGACGCGCTCCCAGATCTCCAGCCAATGAATGCCCTGCCCTCCAGGTGCGCTCCCAGGTCTCCAGCCAACGAATGCCCTGCACTCCAGACGCGCTCCCAGGTCTCCAGCCAACGAATGCCCTGCACTCCAGGCACGCTCCCAGGTCTCCAGCCAATGAATGCCCTGCACTCCAGGCGCGCTCCCAGGTCTCCGGCCAATGAATGCCCTGCCCTCCAGGCGCGCGCCCAGGTCTCCGGCCAATGAATGCCCTGCCCTCCAGGCGCGCGCCCAGGTCTCCGGCCAATGAATGCCCTGCCCTCCAGGCGCGCTCCCAGGTCTCCGGCCAACGAATGCCCTGCACTCCAGGCGCGCTCCCAGGTCTCCAACCAATGAATGCTCTGCCCTCCAGGCGCTCGCCCAGGTCTCCGGCCAATGCCCTGCCCTCCAGGCGCGCACCCAGGTCTCCGGCCAATGCCCTGCCCCCAAGGTGTGCGCCCAGGCTCCAGCCATATAACCGGCACATCATGCAGAACCAGGCTCCAGAAACATATCCAGGCCTTCGCTGCCCCCAGAGTTATCAAGCTTTCTGCCATAATCTGCGCACCCATTCAGCCAATACCCTGCCCCCAAAACGTGTCCATTCTGTGGCCAAAACTCTCCACCCCAATCAGACTCCTCCACATGCACTGCTTCCCTCACTTAGCCCTGATTTCCTCCTTACCCAGTCTTTGGCCTCTCTAACCCTCTTCCTGTCCCCGCATTTAGCTCGTTTAACAACCCTGCATCTCTCCACAGTTGACCCGTCCCGGTACCCTTTTCTAAGCCACGTGGGTTCTATTCCCCCCTCGTTTAGCTCTCGGATCGCAGCCCGGCCTCCTCAGCTCGCCGGTTCCTCTACTCACACACTCAGACTCCTTGCTCTCTCTCTCGGTTTCCCCTCTTTTAGGTCCCGGCTCCCGAGTCTCGGTTCTGACAGCTGGCCCTTGCTGACCCACGGAGCCGGTGCTTTCACTCCCAGACTCCTCTTCCTCCTCCTCGCTGTCCTGGGAAGCACGTCTCCGCCGCCTCCTGTCCGCCATATCGAAGAATCCGCGGGGCTTCCGGGGAACTACAACTCCCGACGTGCTCCTCGCAACAGCATAGAGAGAGGTCGGAATGGACTACAACTCCCGGCGTGCCATGCGCAGACCAGGAAGAGAATGCGTGTACCGCTCATCTCCAGAACCCTCTAGTGTCTGCCTTTGCTTTATGTGTTCCCAGTAAACATTATGAATGAAGCAACCCTTTACCCCCATGCTTAAAAAAAGGTTTACCGGAACAAAATCAGATTTACCAAGCTTTAAGCATCCCAACCCAGGGAGGAGGTAGAGCAGACATGGCCCTACATAACGTATAGTTATTTTGGGAAAACTCACCCTATGCAGCTCCAGCTCTGACCCTCTCACCGGAGATGCTTATCGGGGGTCTGACCTTTTCGACTTAACAGCAAACTGCAGGTTTAGTAAAGACCCCCGCTCCGGGGTAAATTTATTTTGCATTAGGGACAGGGTGCAAGTTTACCCGCAATCATGTACAGTTTTCATTCTTAAAATTAAAAAAACTGCTGCCCCCCAAAATCTTTGAATCCCGGCATATAATACATTTAGCGATTTTATTAGAACTTCATTACAAAAGACGCAATTTCAACGTGAAATTGTCCCCAAGCTTTTATTTACACAGAACAAAAAAAAATAAAAGGAAAAAAAAAAGTCACAACAAACTCCCCGTAGACATTACCGGATTTAAAATATTTACACTGGAACATTATTTTACACGTTGGAAAATAAAAGCCAACTGCGAGAGGTGGGCATGAAACTCTGACAATGTAAACTTTTATCCGCACTGCGAGCGAGGAAAGACCCCCAATTCACGGAAAAACATTGCGCTGCAGGCCCGTCCATCAGTGCCCCCCGCCCCCCCAGGCTTAGAGGTAGAAAAGCGACGTTCTACTCGTCTTTCATGGGATTTACCCTCCAGAAAAGTGACATTTATTACCAAGGGGCACGCCTTATCGGGGGCTCTGAAACAATAGCCAGCTATAGAGGGCAATTATTCAAATAAAGGACTGTGGGGTAGGGGGGGAACGAGAAAACGAGATCTTTGGAGAGCAACCAGGATCGGTAAGTAATAATAGAGAATTTTGGACTCTCTCTTTTTAAGGCATAACACGGACATAGCGGGAATCTTTAGGCAGAATTAACCAGACGGCACCTAAGCCGCGGGGCCGATGCACAAAAAAAGGAGCTCACGGATAACACAAAATATGTTTAATATCTTCAATGTAAGCAACTTGTTCTGTTTGTTACAAAGCCATCAGAACGCGATGGGTTAATGAAACTGGGAAATCGTCGCTGGTTGCTTCAGAACCGCTCTTTGTAAACTTGGCCCAGAACGCGGCGGCTTTGGTTGCCGTTTGTTGTCATTCGCACCGAAGAGGCGACTTTTGTCACCGACAGCTACACAATGATGGCGGGGTCTGCAATGCAGCACAGAGAACTCTATAGATAAGGGCAGCGTTAACCCCTTTAACACAGGTCATGTTTTTAACTCGCAGTGCATAAACTTTTATATAAAAAAGGGGGGGGTTTTCGCAAGTTGGAGGCTCCTCAGGCCTATTTACGAGGCGTCCGATGCGGCGTCTGTTTCTTCTGCACTTCAAGCCGGCAACGGCTTCGCTCGTCCAGCCAGGGGAGCTCAAAATTCCTACAAAGGAAAACGGTGCAGGAGGATGAGACGCGGGGAGTGCGTGGACAGGAGGGTCGGTGGCTCTTATTACAGATGACGCAAAGAGTACAAGACCCTTATAGTTTGTTTGCAGACCGCGGGTCAAATACTTACTGCTGGGTTATTTTGGGCAGAGGGCGTCCAAATGCCACAACAGGGAGGTAGGGGGTGATCATCACAGATTCCACTATGGAGAAAAGAGCACACGTTATCAAGGAGAACATAAAAAGGGGAGAGAGTTTCTAGCACAGCGGCAATAATAATGCAGGTGGAACGCTTTGGTAGATTTATGTGGTTAGTGAATAGAGCGCGCCTCTCTAAACGCTGGTCACACCATAGGTGGGTGAGCCCTGTTGGCTGAAGACAAACCCCTGTCTCGACACAGCTTGTGATGGAAGGAGTATCCACCAGACCAGATTCTTCCTATCATTTAGTGTTTTGGTCTTTGCAAGCATCCATACTCATGTTGTGGACAGGTCTGGTTTGGACATAGTCCAGCCAGCCAAGCCTTGGGTCTGTCTCGGGTCATGCCCGTCAGCCACCTCGCCGGGGCGCGTAGTAAAGACAGAGATGCAGAGAAATGTTTTCACAGCGTTGCTGGGGTCTCCGCAGACGTACCGTCGTCAATCTCTGGGAAGAACGAGGAGACTTCTGGTTCGCTCTCCTGGCTGCCCTTTTTCTTGTACATCCTCAGCTGCAGTCGCTGTAAGATCCTTTGCTCCCGAATTCTCTGTATGTCCCACCTGCAGACCGAAGGAAGGATTTAATGCAAACTGCAAAGTCAGACACGCTTTCCGATCACGAGTGATGGTTTAAAGTAAGCATGCCCCGGGGCAAGCTTTACACCTCTCACCTCTTCCTCCTCTTCTCATCCAGTTCTAGCTTGGCATGCCTTTTCGCGAATACCGCATCATCCAGGTTCTGATGAGGAGAGAGCGAAACGCATGAACGAGGGACAGCAATACCAAAAAGGCAGCTTTTATAAAAGAGAACGGTTAGGAGTTAAAAATGTAAGCGTTTTTAAAACATTGGCTTTTTCTCCTCCTATAATTCTGTGCGTTTTTTCCACCTTCAGTAAATTGCATGCCATTTGGCGGCAGTATAAAGGTCAAACGAGTAAGTCTGCCGGGATAATTACATTTATCAGCTAATTTCTATGCACCGTTTATATTAAACGTACTGCAGTCCCTTTCAAATGTCACTTAAAAAAAAAAACACGCGGCTTTTTAACACATTTACTCAAATACTATGCATTCACCCCGGTTTCCTTAATGGGGTGTAAGTGTATATAATGAAGGGGGTCAGTGAATAGGCTCACGTACATATTATACAGCAAATGGAACGGAGCAAGAGGAGGGCGACTGTCTGTTAACCAGGGACGCTCGATGAAAGAACGCATCGTGCAGGGCAGCAAGGATTTTCAGTTACATTAATGCCCCCCCCCCCCGTTTAAATGACCGGTTGCTCACCCTAGACAACAGCTCTGCAGACCGTGTACATACCATGTTCTTGACATGTTCCTCTACGACTCCAGTTCTACAATTTTCTTACCTCTGGTATGTCAGAAGAGCTCAGGTCCTGGAGAGGTTCGATCGGATGCTCTCTCCACGAGGGGACTGCAAGAGAGGAAAAAGAATTCTACTCCCCGCAACATCTGCATTCATCATACAAGGGCCATCAGCAAAAAAAAGGGGCAATCAAACTGCCCCGTCAAACACGGACCAATGTATCAAATGCACGACACAGACTAGGGATGCACTTGACGCATCCCTGCAATGTGCATTTTCCATAATCTCGTTTGGTTAACGCAATTATCTCAGCCTAACGTATGTGTTGATCTGATTAGAGGCATCATTTGCACCGGCGTCACTTAGCAAAGGGTTAAAAGACGATGCAGCTGATTTTACCGCCGCGCTCCTGCTGTTCAGCGGATGTAAAACAGCAGGTAATGCGGGTTTATTCAGCAGCAAAACGGGGAGAAAAAAAAAGAAAAATCTGTATTTCTTCGGCAGAAAAGCTGCCCTACAATAATACCGGTGGGAAATCACAACTTTCTGATTCTCCAGGACCGGCTGCGCCCCCCCACCCCCCAATAAATACAAATTACCTAAATATTACCTAAAACTTAGCATATTCTTAATTAGCCATTTGCACTTGGCTCCTTGTGCTTAGAATCCGCTTGCCAGCATGCACTTGCCCAGCGCACCCCGATTGGTTCATTCATTATCTTAGCGCATAAGGACAGTTTTTCATCCTTCCAGATTGATAACGATTGGTTTTGGGCCTTTAGACCCCCCCGTCCTCGCCCCACATCCATGTTTACCACCGATTCGTGCGGCCATTATTTCGCTTCACAATAGTGAACTAACTCAGCTGAAGAGACAAACGGCCCCTTTTCACGCCAGCTCCTAGAGCTCGTTTCTGCCGGCATGAAGTCAGAGCAGCAGGAACGATGCCCGGGCACGCTACGATACCCGGGGTGGCTAATAGCGGGTCCTCGGCGTGGCCTACATTTCTCGTGCGCGGTTATGCTCCAATAATCATTTTAGCAGAACGCTCACCATATGACACAACTCTCCGGGAAATACGAACCTGGAATAAATCGGGATATATGCTTCTTGCGTAGACGCTGTGAGAAGGAAGAAATATTTCACCGAGACCGGTGAGGACACGGTTGGCAAGTGATGGGCGCAAGTATGGCGCCATCATAGCCTTAACCAAAGGCAGCACCCAACTTTTAAAAACCTCCCCTCTACCCCCTTTTACCCTCAGCCTTCCTAAAGTCCACCTGGGTGGGAGCTCTGAGGTTCTCCTGCCACAGACTTCTATTACCTGCCCCCTCCCTGGACTTCGCAGGGAGTTTATCTGCCCCTCACCAAGAGCCAACATATATCTGCCCCTTTTCTCTCATTCATTCGCCTGTTAGCTCGCTGGTGGATCCAAACATGTCGCGGGATATTTCTCCTTTCAACAATATCCATAAGCCATAGGGCACAGCACCGTGAGTGTAACCCGAGTGTCGCTCATTTATGTAACGTATAAGGTATAGCAGATTTCCTCCCCAGTGCACTAGCCCCCACAAAAAGCTCCGCGGTTTGTCTCTTACTTGCCACACTCTCTTCTTTCTTAGGAGAAGGTTCCCTCAGTGGGGAGGGGGGAGGCTGGTGCCAGCGGCACAGATACATGTCCGTGGTGGAGAGGTAGGGAAGGGAATCGGCTTCACTAGGGTGAGGGTTGCTGTCCTTCGGAGAAAGGGTCACAGAGCTCCCCCAAGAGTGCCTTTGAGAAGTGTCCACTGGAGAATTGGATTTCTCTGGGGTCTCTTTGCTGCGCAGCTCCCGCTGGCACGCAGACTCGGAGAGAGAGCCCCCGGGCTCCGCATCTTCCTTCTCTGTCCGGGATGCTTTGCCCTTAAGCTTTGTAATGTCCGACGATAATCTCTTGACCGAGGTCCTGTGCTCCGAGCTACTGAAAGAAGATTTCCTAGAAGGGGTTAAAAAAAAAAACAAGTAAGTTTGGCGTCCACTTTGCATAAACTTGGTATATAAGCGGTAAAAAAAGGTGTTTCTATGGACGAAGTCACCAGGAGGGGTCCCACAAACCTTTTGTTTCCTTTTGTGTTGCGGCCACAGGAGAACGGCTTGGAGATGTGGCCACCTAGACAAGGCGAGTGCTCTGGGGGAAGCTCCCCAACTCCAGCGCTCTCTGGGAGCGGCGCTTCCGGCATGTCGCTCGCCGGCTCACGGCTTTGGGACGTGCGTTGTTTGTCTTTCTCGCTGTCCTTTCTGACCAGCTGCATGCGCCTTTCCATCCGCTCAATGCGGGCCAGGAGCTGGGGGTTGGAGAGAACGTTGGTATGGTCATGGGGGGGTGGGGGTAATTAAGGAATTAAATGCGTTACATGTATGTACTGTTAACACATAAAACATTTTAAACAAAATTCACCATAACATGCGCGGCCCCATATGTCTCTTCTAAGGGAAGCGCAACAGTAAGACAGGCCTGGCCAACACTTTTGGGTAGAGTATGTTGGGTGCTTGCGATTTAGTAGCAGGGATTTCTCAAGCCCTATGCTGCCTATGGGCCACACGCTGCGCATGCCCAGCGACCGTGAGTTAATAATGATAGGGCTAGGCCTGGATTATATGCAGACCAGGGTTAGAGGGTGTAGCGGTGTTGGGGAGCTTTCCACTTAATTACAACAAAGGTGGTACGAGGACAGCGGAGATGCTCTATACCACTATACTTTGTGCAGAAGAGCAGAGGAAACCAGAAAGCAGAAAAAAAGGAAGGAGGGAGAGAAAGCAAGAAGAAAAGGAAAGTGAGAGAGAGGGAGGGAGAGCGGAAGCAGGGTGCAGACAGCCACACTCAGCCTGCATTGCACCAAATCAGTGTGTGTGAGACAGACGCCACGGTAGCAGCCAAGAGACCCGCTGGGGCCACCATCTCTAATGGGCGCCAAAGAGAAGCCATGAAACAGGGGGCAGGGGTGGAGGGGAATAAAAGCACGGAATTAGCGCACAATGCGGAGGAATGAACACGCTGCTCTTCTACCTAATTCCTTAATGGGCTAGAAAACATTCAGTGCGCTACAGGTTTAACTCTCTGCCTGCCACAGGCCTGCACCCCTAGGCTCTGCAAACTTCTTGGGATAAAATAGTTAATGGCAGTGCCATGAAAGGGGTGGTTAATCCTGCACAGTGGGGAATTAACGACTACAGAAACCCCCCCCTGCCGGACACTAAATACCCCTTTGATACTTCTGCGGGACACCCCAACATCCTCAGCCACACACAAAATAAATAAATACAAATCTGGAGAATCTCTACCCCCACCCCTTATTCCACCAAACCTTAAATCCATGGTATCCCCCCCTCCTTTCTGTTGCCATGGCAGCCCATTTAAACCTCCCCCCTTCTTCCAACTCCATGATGATGGTCCTGTGCGATTCTCATGAATGTGCATGGTGGAGAGGGGGAGGACAGTTAGTGTGGGGGGGGGAGCAATAAGAAAGGGGGGGGTAGGAAAGGGAGGCGGCATTACCTCAGCCTGCGTGGGTCCTTCCTATGGAGGGCTGGAGAGACAGATCACACAAGCACCCGATCACACATCCACGCTCCATAGCTCGTCTTCTCCTCTCGTGCACACACGTACTCCTTCCCTTTCTCTCACTTACTCTCTACCACGAATCCCTCTCTCTCTCCCTCTCAAAAAAAAAAACTGCACTCTGTTCTCGCCCCCAGTCTCGCTGCGAGACTCCGAACATAGCAGTGCTGTCTCGCAAGAAAAATACAGACGTGAATCACAAGGACTAGAGGTCCGGCACCCACAAAAAATAACCCCATAGCGGGCGAGCGAGCGGTAGCTGCGGGTCGCCGTTTGCGTGTTTTTTTAATGCGACGCAAAAGACCATGAAGCTGAAACGGTTCTGTAGGGACCGGTTAAAAAGCACATTCCTCCGGTCGCCGCGGTGACATCAACACTTTGCACCAGAATTGCTCTTCACGGATAACCCCAGATGGGGCGTATTTATCGAGAGCAATTTCCGAGGCTGGGGCTCTAACCGTGTTGCAATCGCCATGGAAACCAATTAAACCTTCCCGAAGCAACGCTCGTCCCTAGAATCGTTAAACACATTATTCCAATAAATACAGACCGCTGTACCCGACAAACGTACGGGAAGTCATTCTATAAACTAACCCCACAAGACGGACTTCAGAAATGACGGAATAAACTATTAAGCCAGAAAATGGATTATTGGTTACTTTTTAACCCTTTTTTTGCTACTAGCTTAATGTATCAAACAATTTACCGGCACCAAAAACCTTAATTTGTTACCATGGTTTTTGTTTCATGTTCTCCAGCAGACATGACCCATCCACCCAATACACACACTAATATATATATATACACACACACACACACACATCCAATACACACGCTATATATATATATATCTCCAATACATGGATACATTAACAGACGGCATCTTATCTTGGATTGTCACAATTTATTCTTACATGAGTCATCCAACACGCAAGCTGAACGGGTGAGACCAAGCATGTTATAAGACCTATTTTTAACAGAGGACATGTTTTAACCACAGAGAAAAAAAGAAATAAATCACATGGCGGCACCTTAACACATTGTGGTCTTTTATTTATATGGCGCCAACAATCTCCGTAGCGCTTCTTACAGTCCGTACATTCAAAGGGTCCGACAGAACTAGAACTGTCAGACTAACCGGTGCGTTAGGAGGAGAGAGCCCTGATCTCATCAAGCCGACATATGAATTCAATCAGCACATACTAGAATAGAAGGAGGCTAACTGTTCAATAAAGCGAAGGGTTAAGTAATATAACATTGTACAGCGCTACAGAATACGATGGCGTTATATAAAGTAAATAATATATTCTGTGAATATAAGAGGGTGTTTTCTAGTTGGCTAATAGACCCTTTGACGCTACACAAACGAGACATAAGGGAGACGGCGCTTCCAATCGGGCTACATACATGTTTCATGCAATGTACTATCCATACACACACGGCATCACATACTAACCACATGGTACTGCGCTGCGGAATATGGTGGCGCTTTATAAATCAGTAAATAATATTAATACAATACGCTTAATAATATGACATCATTTGCTGACAGTCCGCACTTTCAGGAGTTTCCGTTGTTGCCGTTAGTGATAACGGATCTATACAGCGCTATATATGCGTTTCCCTATAGCGTGCAGGTGGTCGGGATAAGCCCTTTACCGTGCCGGGAAAAGACTGCTTTCCGTCGGGGGTATCTTCATGTGTTGTTCGGGCGGCTCCGGTTCAGTTTAACGGGTTTATTACTTTATTATTCGTGTAGTCGGTTCATTAGACGCACGCGGATTACTTTAGTAACCGATTTTGCATAATGTACACCATCACTTCATTACAATCCAACTGCTCCACCGTACAGGCCCAATCCCCGTTCTTTCCCCATTTCCTCAGCGGGCTCCCCGCTCCATCCCCGGCCGGGCGGTGCCTTACCGTGTCCTTCTCAGCCCGGAGCTCCCCGATCTCGCGCTCTCGGTCCTGAATCCGCTGCTGTTGCTGCTCAATCAGGTCCAGCTGCAGGAGGACAATCTGCTTTAGACAGGCCCCAGGTCCGGCACCCCCTCTCAGCGGCGGTCTCCAGCGAGGAGCTGGGGACGTGCTACTCGAGGCCGGGGCTTGGCCTTGCCCCGTGGCCGCTGTGGTAGCCGCCCCGGCCCCGGTGACTGCTGCTCCGGCAGCTCCCCCAGCCCCTTTGTCCGCCAGCGCCCCCGCTTCGCTTCCGAGTTTGCCGCAGGGATCGCTTGGACCAGCCTGGCACTTCCCCCGCTCGCCAGTCCAGCGCTCAGGCTGCGGCCTAGTTCGGCCCACAAGCCCCGTGCTTTCCTGAGGCTCTTCCCCAGATGAGGGGTCGTCGGGCCTCGGGCGGCACACGCTGGATCTCATGCTCATAACTCCTCCTCGGACCCGGCATCCTCCTGCAGCCTCGAGTGAGGTGAGGGGAGGAGGCCGAGGCCCCCTGGGTTCAGTGTACGGAGGACCCAGGAGGAGGAACCACCACAAGATGGCGACTAAGGGAAGCACAGTACATATAACTTTACACGGAGAGGAGGGAAGTAGAGGGGGGAGCTGTGTGCTTGAGTACACCAGACGAGGGGCTGCATACCAGTCGGGGGAGTCTGCCCGGCTGCCCGGGTATTCCAGTCGGGGGAGTCTGCCTGGCTGCCGGGGTACCCCAGTCTGCAAGTCAGGGTTAATTAGATGGGTAAGGGGTACGCTGCTCGGGAACGCTGTGGGTTCAGTTTAGTTTCCTTGCAGATTACTCAATTCAAGCTAAAGCGATTGTGTCCTTGGACATGAGTCGTTAATATTAGGGTTTAGTTTATTATGCCATTAGTTGGGCATTGCCCCTTAGTGCCAGTGGATGCCAAGGAATGGTGCTTATGGGCACTCGTTCAATGCAAGCAAACCCAGAGCAGTGCTGATGGGCTCTGTAACGCTGACCGCCCCGTTCCTTTCAGGGACAACCTGGCAAGGGATGCAGCCGATGGACATCAGATTCCTCGCTGAGTGACCTGGTGACCTATCCTGTGATATCTGCCCTGGCCTACAGCGATGCCCCAAATGTCTGGGGATCTTTAACCCTGGAATATCTGCAAAGATCTGAAACATCTGCATTATGACCAAAGCTTACAATTATTACTACAGCACAAAGGGGTTAAACTCCCAAAAACTGGGGCAGATCTCCATCTCGGGTACTAACCCCAAATCAACACCCAGGGCGGCCTGGATGGGATGTAAGGTGGATGGTGGGGTGGGAACCCCTAATGTGTGTGTATAAGCCACCTTCAGGTGGTCTTCAGGCCACAGAACCCATAGTGTTGGGGTGCGGATCACAAATACTTTTATTTAAATATCTTATGGTTTGTGGATCACAAGTGGCCTCCATGATGATGTAAAATGAGTAAGGGCAAAAGGGAGGCGGAAGGAACTGCCGTGGATTATAATTTTAAGATATGTGTAACATGTAAGATATAATTACACGTCTGAAGCTGAGTGACTTTCTATACATGAACTCCGGCTACCTTTGGGTTTCCTTCTAACATCCATTAGATGTTTGAGATCCGGTACATCGAGCCGCTGTATATGTGTTTTAGGTAGATTGGGGCTTCTGCGGCCAAATGGGCTCCTTTCTTGGTCTCTTGGACCCATCATGGGGCCATTACCTGTCAGGAGGGGCATCCGTAGACCCTACAGACCCACAGGAGGGTCATCCTTAGACCCTACAAAACCCTAACGAGGGGCATCCTTCAAACCCACAGCAGGGTCATCCTTAGACCCTACAAACCCACAGGAGGGGCATCCTTGGACCCTACAAAACCCTAAAGAGGGGCATCCTTGGATCCTACAAAACCCTAAGGAGGGGCATCCTCCGACCCTACAAACCCACAGGAGGGGCATCCGTAGACCCTACAAACCCTCAGGAGGGGCATCCTTAGACCCTACAAACCCAAAGGAGGGGCATCCTCCGACCCTACAAACCCTCAGGAGGGGCATCTTTAGACCCTACAAACCCTTAGGCTGCTGATCGCTAATACCCAATACCTACGTTATTGAGTACGATTCCGATTATCAGGACCGGCTCGGGCAGTGCTGATTATTACATCATCCTGACTATCATGTACTATTTTGTGATGATTCACCCGGTAATTCCGATATACTAGAAATGTTGCGGTCGCCGTGTGACCCATATTAGAAACACCGTGAGCGTTTGTCACAAGGCGCGGCGCTACATAGGCGTGTTTAATAACGCGAAAATATCCTAGAAGACACGATGGAAGAAACTCGCTGGCGGGTGACTCGCTGCACAACTTTCTCCGCTCTTTTAAAATGGGGAAAAGGTCTTCCTTGTTTACCATCGGGGTATTTATTGTATTCGGGGCCAGATTCTTTCATAGGTACCAACTATAGCGAAGAAGACCAGCAACTCCCGACCTGCACACTGGTTCATTCAGCACAGGGATTGAATGCATAGATAAGCGTTCTTTTTATCGCGGCAGTAACCCTTTCAGTGTGAGCCTGTCGTGGCGTCTCGTTAGCAGTCCATTAAACCTGACCGGTGTCACAGACTGGCGCAGTGATGTTGGCAGCGCCATTCTATATCATTGCGCTGGGGGCTGGTTGGCTCAGGAGGCATCTCTGGCTGTTATCAGCTATCGTTATTCCATCGTAAGTGGAGATTCGTGGCCATGTGCTGCCCTCGAGGCTTTCAGCCCAGACTCCATACCCTCCCACAAACCCATAATGTGCAATTTGTTCCCACCCCGGGCTCCTGTTTGCTATGTCGCCCTTCACGTGTTAGTCGGACGGCCCGGATTGATTCAGCCCGCATCACGCTGCAGCTTACTCGAAGCGCTGTAAACACGTTACAGCCCCGAGGTCACATTGCTCACCAACGGAGCTGATGCTTTAACCCTTGAAGCGTGTTTTCTAGGTCAGTCTGTCGGGAAGCGGTTAAGGCTCTGATACATTTATTGAATCGCTATCATGCGGACGATCGGGCAGCGTGATCCGCAGCCACATTGCCGGTGCCGTGCATAACAATCGGCGCGGCTTAAATTCCCTCCCAACGTGACGAAAGGACTTCCTGCAAAGTCACTTTGGGCAGTCACCCTCCTCCTCCTCGTGACGCCTCCCCGCGCACATGTCTCTGCAGCAGGCAGCGCTGTGTGACGGGGAAGTGTCTCACGCGGTCACATGCACGAGCCATGTGACTCCTCCTAGACTCCCAGCCTTGTGAACCGTGCTGGGAAGCCGCGTCTCGGCTCACATGTGTGCGAGAACCAAAACACTGCTGTTAAATAACAGGCGGATCTACTGGAGCGCCGTTTAACCGTTTCTTACCCACTGGGCTGGGAGCAGAGCCTGTAAATGCCCCAGTGCCACTTTTACGAATTCCATCTCCAAGCGGGTCGACCCACTAACCCTTTAAATGCCAGTAAAGCATCACGGAAATGCATACCTTCTGGATGTTTTAATAGCCCCCCTCTATCACCAGGACCACCAGTACAACCGCCCGTTGGTTGTAGACCACGATGCACAACAAAAAGACCCATTTAGTCCGTTTATTAAATGCTGCATGGAGTATATGACGCGTTATAATAAATAGTTGGGTTAATGAGATTTTGCATATTTTATATCAGAAGACTTAAGAAGCGAGGTTGTGTATCCTAGAGGATTATAGAAGCCGTACGAACATTCAAAAGTGCTTTATAATGACGTACACTCCATCAGCACTACGGGGAATATGAACTGGCAGCTGCTCCCCCCCCAGCCCCTAATTTTAAACCCCCTTTAGTTTTTCCATCTGTGCCGGGCATAAAGACCCTCTTTCTGACGGTGCCAGCTGGATGTACAGACCCGCAGTCTAGTGACCTACATTCCTGCACAGCCGAAAATAAGCGCCAAGAAGAACATCCCCGGCTTTAACCCACTCATCGCTGAACCACAGCTGATTGCAACGCCCGGAGTCTGATAAAAAAAAAAAATCATCAGACCCCCCCCCCAAAGCAGTGTAGGAAAGACAGGGTTAATTGAGTAAATTGTGAGCAACTTGACTGTTATTATGGCTGGGGATGAGCGGTCGGATCCTGAGATGGCCTGGGTCACGTGGCACGGTGCGGTGTCGAGGGACGCTGATGCCCCCTCCCATCCTGGCAAGCTGCCTGCCCGCTTTACCCAGAGATTAGCAATGGAGCCGTGGTCTCATTCAGTGGCACACATTGTGTGCCAGCTTTTCAGCACGTGGGGAAGCGGGATTAGAGATGTGCCCAGGATGGGTTGTTGTGTTTGGAATGATTATGAGTGTTTTTTCACAGGCGTGTGCGTGGCGTCTGAACACACGCGTGTTGCACTTTACACGCAGTTTGCTGCCCGCTTGACACGTCTACTCAGTGGTGTTCCTGATACAACCGGACGGATAAACACCACGGGGGACACGTGATGAGCTGCCTGTTACATAGCCGAGGACATCCGTCGCCTGCCGGTCACGATACACGCGTGGCTGGCTTTGCTAATCCTGGCTGAGCCACTTTGCAGTCAAACATCAGAACACAGAGCAAAGCTCATAAACTGGGCGCTTATCCCCCTCCTGCAGTAACGGCACATATGTCCTAACCAATGAACTGACCTGGAATTACAGGGGTGTGTATGCGTGTGCGCACGTGTACACCGAGAACACTGTCGGCGGGACTCACTGGGTGAAAAGCACCGGCGGGCGTCGGGAGTGTGCGTTTAGTGCTATTATTCAGACCCAAGCCACAAAGACAGGCGACATGAATTTATTGCAGGAAATGAATAACACTATTGTCATTTAGACGGCTAAATAAAACTTTTTTAATACTTACACAAAAAACTGAGTTGCATTTTTTTCTGCATTTTCATGTCATTTCATGTCAGAATTTGACTGGGAGAGAGGTAGTGTTTCGGCCGTATAATGGGCATTTTTCGACCTGCTGGAAGGTTTTATCCTACACATGGTCCTCGGTCTTGTCGTATGCACAAGATAACCTTATTCCTGCCCCATACATGCTTAGGCTTCCTCACTGCAGGCATTTCTACCACCTCTACTGGAAAGTTATGCCAGTTATCTACCCCTCTCTTGGGCATAACATCCTATATTTTGTTTTTTCTCCAACCTGCACACATTGGGATCCTTTCATTCTTTCCTGATCAGTGTAAACTGAGCACCATCATTAGCCTCACATTGTTTCCTCTCCAGAATACTTATATCTTTCTTGAGATGGGACCTCTAGCACTATACATAATACCCTAGTGATCATTTGGACCATGAAGGACCATATTTGACTCACAAGGTCTATAGTTATCCAAAGACGTGGGATCTTCAAGTGTCCTGGCCCCATCGGCAAATGGATTTTATAGAACTATAGCCATCCCAATAACAAAAGATCAGAACGTTGCCCCATTATAAATAAACACGTGTGCGTCTTATGTTACTCAATAAGGTACTCTTTGGAGCCGTGTCGATGCCCGTTGGTAAACATTGAGTAACCCACAGGATTACTTAGGTGACTATTCCGCTTATGCCATTTACATTCGGATTCCTAAGTACTGAACTGTTTTGTTGCCAGTTGTAAAACTTGCGCTTCTTGGAAACCGTTTTATTAGGAACAATTCTTATAGTTCCACGGAATGATTTATTACCGAACATCGCTTTACCTGGGGGAGCCATTACTCTTTCGTCGCCTACGTCTCATACGTCGGAGGCAGAGGAATGAATTCATTTTTTAAAGTTCTGTCCTGTGTTCTGCTGTTTGACTGCACAGTGGCTCGGCCAGGATTAGGAGAGCTGGTAACACGTGTAGCGTGACCGGCAGGGACCGCGTGTCCTCATCAACAGAACAGATTTACTGCTATCTCACATCGTTCTACCAGTGCCAGATCTGAACAGGTAGCAAGCAGTAAATCTCACAAGGTCATCGACCTCATCCCAGATAGACCATCGGATGGATACAACGGGAGATTATACAAAGGAGACAGCCAAGAACCCAACCACGGGGCAGTGGAGTCTTTACAGGCTTGTGCATGCCGAGTGCCCTCTGTGTTGCGACGTTAATTGCACCGTAATCTTGGGGGGCATCTAGGTCTGGGATGCTTACATTTTATGTAACGCAGTTATAGTACCTTACAGAACTCAACTTCACTGACATATACAGAAAATGTGTATGAGAAAACGTGTTCTTTTAACCTTTAGAGTGCTAGCCAGGTATTGGAAACATGTTTGGCCAACTGAACCCCCTGGAAGCCAACTAAGTGATGGCACTCTCACCCGTCTCTCTATGGTCAATTGGAAAAAGCTTTCAATAGCCCAGAGGGGCTACTGAGCTGATCAGCAGATTATACCCTTGGGCTGAGACATAATGAAACTTTCTGCCAATTTAGTCTGACCCTTTTTCTTCGCATAAAAACTCAATCCTTAATAATTCCTTGATCCTGTTTTCGATGCAGCATAGCCATATGCCCGTCCCAGGCGTGCTTAAATCCTCAACCCCTGCTGCTGCTCATCCGTCAGGGAAGACGGTAGCCTCCTCTATCACCGCACATACAATAGAATAAGAGGACAGGAAGAGTCCCCTGCCCCTTGGACACATGGAGACATATCTGCGCATTAAACTGCGGCAAAATGAATCAGATGATTCTCGTTAAATACTTAGTTATGATGTCACTCTGTGCATCTCTGATGTGTAATTTCCAGTAAATGAAATATCACACTGCCAGTAGCATGTGATGTTGGGGACTGAAGCCTGTCTGTAGGACGAAGGGGTGTTATTTTAACGATGGGCACATCAGCTAGTAAAGTATAATATCCCTTCTTCGGAATTCCTGGGGTTCCTACACATTTTATGGCAAAGGGTTTATATGTGAATTATCGATCACAAACCCCATATATGAATTACACCGAATGTAAGCGTGTTCTGTTGTCGATGAGATGCTGTTTGTTGGGTGACAGCAGATCAGCGGCTATAATTTTATTGATGTCATAAGTCAAAATTTCCCAGCCAAAACTCCCATTATGTTTTTTTCCCGGTGCTTGATTCAGCTCTTGCCTTCTCCCACTAGCGGATGCTTCCTCAACAAGCGATCGCATATGTAGTTCCACATCAACGACTTAGTCGTAAACACGTGCACTCTACCAACAGCATTCTACAACATTCTAGCAACTTTCTAAACCGGCTCTATTTGTAAGACCTCTCAAGTAAGAAAAATCCCACTCCGTCTCTATCCCTGGGGTTTTATAATTGTGCCTCAGTAGCCCTGTTCTCCAAAGTCCTTGTTGGCAGCCAAATGTATTACAAAGTTACATGCACAGACCCGATAAGAAGTAGAACTAGATATGATTTACTAATTTAAATCTTTATGTTAAAGAATCGGCCAACCTTATTTTTTGGGTACTTTAATATTTTTTTTTATAAACACAATTTATTAAAGTTTCCCTGCCTCTAAAGTTTGCTTTTTTGATCTCCAAGAATTTGGGGTATGACTACACCTTAAATAAGGTCTGGAAGTCAACGTCACATTTTGTTGACCGATACAGATGACATCTAGTTGTTGTTTTAATGATAACCCTAAAAAATAAATATTACGGGGGTTTTCACAATACCAACGGCTGCTTCTCTTGCACAAAACATGGAACCGTGCCAAGCGAGCCAGCGTCGGGTAATTATTGCCTCTGAGCTATTTTTTGCTGAATAGGTGACCAACGTGAGCTATTCTGTGAAATGGTTGAGCAACGATAACTTAAGCAAGATTTCTTTGGTTATAGAATTTAGGTCAAAACGCATACATGTTGCAGGGCCGTGTTAGAAAATCCACCCAATATTTGAAATTTCCAAACCTCGTGTGTAAGAGGTGGGGCGTTACAAAGAATTTTTAGGGCACATTATAACCTATTTGTAGCTATTTACGTAATTATCAATTACAACCAAATATTTGAATTAGGCAAGCTATATGCCTGCAGTTTTCCACATTATCGTAAGTTTTATTCATGTCTCTGGGATAAACTCACACTAGCCAAATAAAACCATGGGGAATGAGAGCTCTATTTATACTAAGATGGTATTTGCCCTGCAGAGGTAACTTTGTCACCCCCATGTTGTAGTATTCTAATAATATTTAATATTATGTAATTTCCTTTCTCTGTTGTATTTTAATAAACAGCCATTGTTTTGTAAATAAAGTTTGACTTAAAAAAAAGGGGGAAGAAAACATAACAGCCGCAATCCGACTGGCGCCTGCGCAGCACCGAGCTGCCGAAGAAAGTGTGTCACTGGGGCACGAGGCTCTCCCTAGAGTCACGTGGTCCGTGCTTCAGTGCCGCGTGCCGGGATCAGGGAGGACGAGAGCTTGTGCGCATGCGCTGTGCTGCAGTGAAGAGAGTCTTGGAAGCAGGAGGTGTCAGGGAGAGCATTGCGGAGCAGGGATAGGGAGGAGAGCAGACGTGTGTCACTGAGCTCTGGGCACCCATATCACTGGCTGAGGATAGCCGCAGCGCAGACACTTATCGCAGTAGGGGATTCTGGCATTTTCTATACGGTGCAAAGAGCCGGGCGGGTTTGCGATATTCTCCGTAAACCGCATTGCCATCTCTATAGACTGCAATAATTAAATTGCAATCTATAGACGGCATTAGTATTTTTTTAAATATTTTTGCAGAAATAAGGTGGCTTTTCCTATAGGGATCTCTAGCAGGTGAGATAGTCTGCAGCCTTTTGCTATATCTTTCATTAGCACATCAGCCTGCAGAGCTTGTTCCATCAGTAGGGATCGGCTTCCATTTATATGCAGAGGAGACTCTCCGAATCTAGATGCAAAAAGGACACTAGAGGACAGGGGGCTCTGCGGTGTATCGTCTCTACCCAATGCCGCAGACGCTGCTAATTTTACACGTTTAAGGATTAAATAAGGAAATCTCAGCACCCCACGGGTGTATCGGACACGGTGTCAGCGGAACGAGTGGACGCCTTTGCTTGGTTCACCTTTATGAATGATCCGGATATTTCAGCCATGGCAACCGTGGACTGCAGTAGTAATACAGGTGAGGAGGGTGGGCATGTCACTGTCTGCGTGCAATAAAGCACTGCTTGTTCATTGAAATGTGCACCGAAGTATGGACTATGTGTTGGGGACTTGTCAGGATTGAAGATTTATCTATGTGTGTATATATATATATATACCGTATATATAATCTGTCTATAGAAACCATTCTATACATTTGTTTTTGTTTATGCAATCTGCAGTAATACAGGGCATTGGCATGGCTGCAGTAGTTCTTGTATGTGTGTGACATGTATGTATGTGTGTGTATGTATGTGTGTACCCCTATATTTTCAGGTTATGTATAGATATGCGTGTGTACAGAGTTGTTGATGATTTATGTCATACATACTGACAGCTGTCAAACCCCACAGGTGACCCTGTCCTGCTATCAGTGTTTTGGTAGTTGTGTGTGTGTATGTATGAATGAATTATATATATATATATATATATATATAATCTCAAGAAGAGATCAGCAATGTACAGTTACATAGTGCTGTGCAGCGAAGCTTACAGTCTAATTGACAGGTCTGGAATAGTGAAATTTCCAACATAAAAAAAGACTTCCAGTTTTACGTGTGTGTGTATATAATATATATATATAATAGCTTGGGATAGGTGTGTTAGTCCAGTAGTGTAAATTAAAAAAATATATATATATTGATTTTGACCTTTAAAAGGAAGGCTGATTAAAGCTCGTTCTTAAAGTGGAACATTAGAGGTAAATGTTTTAGCAGTATATATTTTGCAGTACTGATTTTTTACTGTATTTTATATATACATGTTTGTTGGTTTGTTGTTTATTGTTGGTAGAGTATATCTATTTACCATGTTAAAGCGGCTCAGGCTTTAGGGAGAGGAGCCCTGGCCTGCAGAGCTTGCAGTCACATGGAACAGTAAAGTAGGTCACTCGGGCTGTGTGTGTGAGCTGGATGCGCCCTCCCTCCTCACGTGTTGTCTCTTCCTAGCCATGTGCACAGTGTTTTCATTCCTGCTCCTTCAGCCCACCCCTCCACTGGGCAATTCTGGTTACTTCCCTGATGATGTCATCATTGCGGCCCCTCCCACTGCTGGGGCTTGGAGGACATTCCTTGTCCTGTTTAACCTCTTCCATACCGCACCTTTTCCAAGAGTTAATTGACTTATTATTATTATTATTATTATGATTTATTGTTTTATATAGCGCCATCATATTCCGTAGCGCTGTACAATGGGTAAAATATACAAGGAACGTGTGTGCGTGTGGCTGTGGTTTGGTTATTACTTCTTGTGTATCGCCCCGTTTTACTGCACGGCTGCTGCATTTATGCCATTGGGGGGGCTGACATAATTAAATGGGGTCGTGTCAAGCCCCCATATTAACGCCTGAAGCGATGAAGCCGTTAAAGGATGACACAACTGTTGAAGGAGGCGTGTGAGGCAGTAGATGAGACATCCCCTATTGGCCGCAGAGAAGGTTGGGGGTGTGACTCGTAGGTCCACGTGCACCGGGAACACGTGGAGTGCGTGCGTGAGACCAGGGAGCCGAGTAACCTCAGGTCACATGCAGTCTGTGTCCTTTACACATGGCGGCACCTGCTTTATATATAAAGATTTAGTAAAAAGAGACGGGGAGAGAGAGCGTGAGAGATAAAACCGGGGCTGTTTCAGAGCAGGGCGACAGGAAATCGTGGGGCGGAATAATTAATAAAACACGTGGACTGTTGAAGGAGGCTGTTGACTCTTTGGCATCAAAGTACAAGGTGGTTCACAGCCAGGGGGGGAATAAATTAAAGGGGAGGGAATCGTGAGGATCCTAGGTAACCCTTTTAAAGCCGTATGGCGTTCCTCAGGACAAACACGTGAGCTGTGGGGGGGGAGCCAGAGACCCGAGGATAATGATGTCTAGTAAGGCACTGCAGCAAAGCTCTAAATATTGAGCAGTCGCCATGGAAACTGATGGAATTTTCCTGGTGGCTGTTCTGTGGAGCTGAATGGTTTAATATGGCAGCCGTTGGCTCTCTGTGGAGGGAGAATCGGGTCAGCTGGAAGCCCGACTCCGAGAATACCCCTTCCCAGAAGCCTAAAATAGAGGCCAGACGTGTGACGGCTCCGGGGGGAGCGAGACTGCGGCAGAGCGGAGGGAGGGAGGCTTCCCCGGGGCGAGATCACGGACTCTACACAAAACACCTTTGAAGATCTAGGAATTTCCGGAAATCCTTATGGATGATCCGATCATACATGCCTCACACGTTACATCATACGTGTGCGTGTGACGGGGAGAGGCTGGCTTCCCACATATATGCCGCTCATAACAATCTATGATAGATGTGCTCCAAAATGTCTGCGCATGTCTGGCTGTGTGCGTGTAACACGAGTATGTCACGGTACGATCCGCTCTGCAGCGCTTAGTATGAACTCTGGCGCGGTGACAGGGTTCCCGTCCTCCATACCCTGCATGCGTTACCCAGAATGCAATGCGGCTGTGTCTGCAGTGCAGAGTCCCTGCCTCTCCCTCAGACATTAACCTTTTAGGTGCCTGGCTGGATGCAGTGATGCGTCATGGTTTGTAATGTGCGTCGTATGACTGTTAGTCTGTGTGTGTTTTTTACACGTAAGCATAGAGCGCTGCAGCCAGAATTCACCTTCCTTTGTACAGAACGGCCGCAATGAGGTGAATCTGTTTAAACGATAACATAATGTAGGGATGATTTCTGGGACGGCCTCTGTTAATGACTTTGTCTCTTTTCTCCCTGCAGGGGGCGTTATAAGTTACGTGGGTTCCAGCGGCAGTTCCCCCAGCCGGACGAGCCCGGTGTCCGTCTACAGCGACTGCTCCGGCGGCAGCCCGCAAAGCGGCTCCTCTCACTACGCCTCCTACCTGCCGCCTTCCCCGTCGCACTCCTACAGCGCCAGCTCGTCAGGGTCTGGCGGGGAGACGTCCCCTCGCCAATCGTATGGCCCGGCGGCCTCGCCGGGAGGGCTCCACGTGGCGCTGGATGATGGCAGCCGGGTGTCTCCAAGCAAGACGTCCAGCAGCATCACCAGTAAGTGTCCAGAGCTCGCTGATGCGTGTATGCGTGTACTGGCGGCCTGTATGCGTGTACTGACGGTGCGCTTTCCTCTTTTAGAGCTGAACGGTATGGTCTTGCTGTGTAAAGTCTGCGGGGATGTGGCCTCGGGATTCCATTACGGCGTCCACGCCTGCGAGGGCTGCAAGGTGAGCGTCCACTGATTTATTTGTATAAGCGATGGTTATGCCCGTGGTTAGCGCATCGTTTTCAGGAGCGCACTCGCCCCGATCTTCCATCGCAGGCTTACCGAGTAAACACGATGCACGCAAACAACATCGGAATCGCAGCCCGGCCCGTAAAGTTATTTGCTGCATATAAGCCGGTAAAACCGGCTCGGGTAGCGATGACAGGGAAATCAGATTAAGAAAATAAGACAATATGTATTATTTTACTTTATTTTTAAGTTGACGTTTCCTTTTTGGAACCCCCCCCCGCGGGTAGTTGATCTTGATGATTTCATGGCATTGTCTGGGAATCTGTGTTTTCGTTACTAAACATGCCGACTGTCCCGCTTCTTTCAGGGATTCTTCCGACGCAGTATACAGCAGAACATTCAGTACAAGAAATGCCTGAAAAATGAGACTTGCTCCATTGTAAGGATTAACAGAAATCGGTGCCAGCAGTGCCGCTTCCGGAAGTGTCTGTCGGTGGGCATGTCCCGAGATGGTAAGAGTTGTGTTGTACATTGTGTGTCGGCTCATGCGCCCCTTTTTTGTGCACCGACAAGGCGTCTTAGTTCGTGTATATTTACGCTTCATCCTCTCTTCTCCTCTCCAGCTGTTCGGTTTGGTCGCATCCCAAAAAGGGAGAAGCAGCGGATGCTGGCGGAGATGCACAGTGCCATGAACCACATTGCCGGCGGTCACTTTGGGAGACGGAGCCCGATCCCGCTACAGCCACAGCAACTTCAGCCGTCCTCTCCATCGCACCTGGGACAGGTCTCCTGTTCTTCACCGCCTCCGCTCCCCGAAGCGTACACTCACTATTCCCAGCAGCTCACGCCTCCACGCTCGCCCAGCCCAGAACACGTTGATGATGTCATATGCCAGGTGACCCAGGCTCACCAGCAGATTTTCGTCTATGCCCACGACAGAGTGGGAGCAAAGAAGGCATCATGGCCGCATCAGCACGGCAATCCTCTTCCATCATGCTGGACACATGGAGAAACCCCAAGCAACCAGGACGTTCACCTGGTAAGAGCTCAGAAGACATGGAAATGCTGCAGTATTTAGGGGCGATCATTTTCTGCTATCCATAAAAATAATATATAATCTAGGACTGGCATACGGTATAGAAAGGTGTGGGGGATTCCTAAACAAAGTGAACAGCAAGGGCCTTCTGGGGCACAAATTAGGTGGATACTTAACATCAGGTATATCATCATGAGATACTTGAACATGAGTGCAGAACATCCATGAGTTTGAGGAGTTGTACTGATCTCTGATGCCCCTCTCCTCAGGCGTGTCCCATGAATGCGCTTCCCCGTGGTGGTCCGCACCGCTCCGTTCAGGAGGTGTGGGAAGATTTCTCGCTTAGCTTCACTCCAGCCGTGCGAGAGGTGGTGGAATTCGCACGGCACATTCCCGGATTCCAAGAGCTCACTCAGCAGGACCAAGTGACGCTGCTCAAGGCCGGCACGTTCGAGGTAAACTCACAACCCTTGGCTAGCAAAGTTGCTTTTAAAGTAATATTTGACATCACATGCTGTGCTTTTTTGGGGGGGAGTTTTGTATCAGAAACACTACGCAGCATGTTTTACCCCTTAAGGCTCAGTGGCCTAGACAAAATATCTGCATTTGATCCTTTCGGGCTTAATTAGATCCCGTGGATTTAAGCGTAAAAAAGTGGTAAAAGACAAAAAGGGGGATATCACTCATGTCGTAATATCTTGATAAATACGGCCCCTGAGATGAGTTGTATGTTCTCTAAACTGACTTTAAATTGGTCTTTTCTCTAAGTGCGCTGTTGGCTTTTCTCTCGCTGCAGGTACTGATGGTCCGCTTCGCTTCTCTGTTCGACGTGCGCGAGCGCTCCCTGAGGTTTCTGAGCGGAGCCTCCTACACCTTACCCGAACTCCAGGCCATGGGGATGGGGGAGCTTCTCAATTCCATGTTCGATTTCAGTGAAAAGCTGGCCTCTCTCAACTTAAGTCAGGAGGAGCTGGGGGTCTTCACCGCGCTGGTGCTGGTGTCTGCCGGTAAGTGCCATGCAGGCCATCCAACCGGTAATAGGAGACGTAACGCCTCCAAGATTGATTTGTATATTTAGGCTTTTTCTATGTTTCAATCATCTCTATGTTTCTGCTCACAGATCGCTCCGGCATGGAGAACGCGTCTCTAGTAGAACAACTCCAAGAGACTCTGATCCGCGCCCTGCGCTCTCTCATCCTCAAGAACAGTCCCAATGACACGTCCCGCTTTACCAAACTCTTGCTTCGCCTTCCGGACCTGCGGACCCTCAACAGCCTGCATTCAGAGAAACTGCTCTCTTTCCGCGTCGACGCGCACTAATGGGACCCTTTAACTACCAGGTGGAGGAAGGGTGCTTAAATGACAGCGCAGGTACTTGGTGCCGACGTAACCGGCAGTCGCCTACCACGCGTGGACTGATTGTGATTTGTCGCACAGGAATGGTATCGGCGTCCGTGCGGTTTAAAAAAACAATATATAAAAAAACATGCAAAATTGAATATTTGAAGCTTGAAGATACATTTTGAGTTTTAATGATGAGAAATATAAAGACACTATAATGTGGGCGGTTGGCATGGCAACCATGCTGTCACATCGGTGACACCTGTCTTGGAATGGCATGTTCTATGTTAGACACAGCAACAACGTGTCGGGAATGGAGAATTCTGTAAAAACATTGTACCTATATGTATATATATTTTACTGGCATACAGTGTACAGATACCGTGTAAATATTTGCGTGTATATCAGGATTTCTGTTAAATATAAATACACATTTCAAACAAGCGTCTTTGTCTACCCTTAATCCCTGCCCTGACACGGGGAGGGGGCGTAAGATGCCATTATGCATGTTATCTTGCACTGAGTGAAACGGATCAACAAAGTGTATCCTACATGTTGTATGGGGGTTATTGTTCTATATGGCCATATCTTATACGTTGTATTTATATTTTGTAACTATTTATATTGGAACTAAAGTAATTCCACCTTAAATAAAACTATTTTAACATGATGGACCATGGCTAAGGCTGATGCAGGGTAAGCAGTGCCGCCTGCTGGTCGGGCTACGCAACTGCACTGTCAAGTGCTCTTGAAGTGCTGCCTGCTATCGGATCAGGTAAACAGTGTCTTCCCCGCAAGCAAAAAAGGGGCAGACAATTTATTATACACGTTACTCATATGTGATTTAACTAATAAATGGCAGCTTTTGTTAATGCATTATCCATATTAAGCCCCTAAACCTTATTATACAACCTTATTCTTAAGTGATCATTAGGAACCTGATCAGGGGATCTGCCCCTGGTTATGTGGCGGAGGGGCAGATATAGAGAATAAAATGATTGGTTATAGGGAGGGAATATATGGTGTAATGGGAGGAGTTATAAAGTGCGATTATATGGAGTAGTGGAGGAAATCCATTTTAATTAGCTGAGTGAATGTGTTGAATATCGTTAAGTTTTCTTCTAGTGGAGGTCAGAGAGAGAAGTTTGATAATGAAGACGCAAAACGTAATCCTGTAAAATGATTTTAGATAAAACGATTGACATTATAACACCCAAACAGTCAATTCCCTTTGTAAGAACCCCCCCTCCCCTCCAAACGCAAGCAAAATAAGAATGACAAGACCCAGAATGCATTGCAACACGTAATTACAAAGCTTACAATTTATTGGTGGAAAGGACACTCGGCCCTCAAAAAACAGGACCATAAAAACAATAATAATCCAAAAAAAAAAAAACTAAAAAAAATATATATAACAGGTAGGGAGGAATATCTAGAAAGAGGATACAAACGTAAGGTTTTGGGGAGAAGGGGGTTTTGGAGGGTAACTGACAGGAGGGCGTAGAGAACGGTGGGATACACTTGCCCCCCAACGCGACTCACATTTTCACCCTCCTGACACGGTTCTGAGGTAAGCTGTGTGTATATGACGTTTTATATTAATAACTTAGTCTATTTTACTGAAAGAAGAAGAAAGACGGGTGAGAAGCCAGCCCTGCCAATAAACACAAACCAAAATTCCTGAGCTTACACGCCCTACACAACCCGTTTAACCAGCCCGCTGCCAAAAAGAAAGCAATGCAAGGGTTAACATTCTACTGCTTGATCCTGGGGCTAGGGCTGACTCTCCTTTACTCAGAAAAAGGGTTAAAGTTTAAAGAGCGCAACACTACAGAGGAGGGCAGGAACGGGGGAGGGGGGCATTAAAAACCCTAAACCTTAGCATGGCATTTTCTCATCCTTAATACAGCATTTATAGGCTCTCTGCATATAAAGATTACAGTAAAAAAATAGGCATCATTATTTTGTTTTTATAAGATAGGGGGGATAGAACGGAGAGAAAAATGGGGAAAAGAGGGGGTTTTTGGGCGGGGGGGGAATCCCTGAAAATATATGTTGACACAGACAATACTAGACAACAGCTAACCCCAACTTTTATTCCTAACACCAAAGCATAGATACGTTTGCAAAAGGGTCCACAGTGCATCCACTCTATGGCATGATGAGAACTAAAAGATGCCCATTATAGGGTTAAATCTCTGCCCTTGGTTATCCATGCCTGGGTATCAGGGATTTCCCCTTTAAAAGGCCATTTGTTGTATTGTATGGCAGCGCTGTCCAACGGATTCGTGCGGATTGGGTCAAATACCTAACGGATTCACATTCTGGTAGACCAGATCCTTCGAGAACATTGTCGATGGCAGGGGACGTGCTGGCTTCTAAAGCCGTGGCCCTCCTGCGGATCGTTGGACAGCCCTGTCAATAGGAAATTCAAGGTGTAGACCTAGCATTGTCTGAGCCACTCCCTGATACATCTACAGTCATTAGGTCACCCTACATTACAAATCTGGCACCGTCTGAGCCTGTCCTGATCATCTACAAACCGGGAAGTTTAATGACATTAGGTACAGTCCCAACACAGTCTGAGCCTGTCCTGATCATCTACAAACTGGGAGGTTTAACGACATTAGGTACAGTCCCAGCACGGTCTGAGCTTGTCCTGATCATCTAGAAACCGGGAAGTTTAATGACATTAGGTACAGTCCCAGCACGGTCTGAGCCTGTCCTGATCATCTACAAACCGGGAAGTTTAATGACATTAGGTACAGTCCCAGCGCGGTCTGAGCCTGTCCTGATCATCTACAAACCGGGAAGTTTAATGACATTAGGTACAGTCCCAGCACGGTCTGAGCCTGTCCTGATCATCTACAAACCGGGAAGTTTAATGACATTAGGTACAGTCCCAGCACGGTCTGAGCCTGTCCTGATCATCCACAAACCGGGAAGTTTAATGACATTAGGTACAGTCCCAGCACGGTCTGAGCCTGTCCTGATCATCTACAAACCGGGAGGTTTAATGACATTAGGTACAGTCCCAGCACGGTCTGAGCCTGTCCTGATTATCTGCAGTCCATCAGTTGAGTTTCTAGATGATACATCGTAACAGCCGAGTATCCGGAGTCAATCGTTCTCATTCCACGCTGATCGCTCCTACTGCAGGGTTTAGTACAGAAAGCTATTTGTTATTAAATATCCGCGATAAGAAGAAAATTGGAGACTTTTAATAAGGCAACCGGACCGGGGCTCCTAAATGGGACTGATGAGGCTTTTTACAAAGCCCAATATTTTACCCATATCTATGTTTAAATACGAAAAAAGCATTGGGGGGGGTTCGACAAGACGGGTGCCATGGGGAGTTGACCTTGTGTCGGAGTTGACCCCACTGGAATGATAATTCCTGGGAGGTTTGATCTAAAGATGACAAATTGAGTAAAAAATGGGAAAAAATTTCAAATATCAAACCAACAGAAGGAAAAGTATCGTCTTATAAGATTCTGCAGGACAAGCGCCAAACAATCCTTATATAACAGGGCTATGTGTGCGCGCAGGCATCGAGAACAAGGTGGTTCCAGGGAATCCTAATATAGGAGCGAGAGGGTTAACCCTTGGAGCCCCTGAGAGGCCAGATCTAGTGATCCTCCCTGTAGTATTGTAGAGGATGGCTGGAATACAGAGGTAGGTGGAGATATATAGATATTCGATTCATAAAAGATTAATTTTAGCTCATTGCAATGTGTTTTTTTTTTTTTTTAAACCTCAAGCTTATTAGAAATGATCCCTGCACATGGATGTGATAGAACAATTACTGATTTTGCCACTATATGCCACACTTTAAAAATACGTATATATATATATATATATAGACCCTCACTGTCGGTGCTTAATGGCATAGAAAATAAGTCACTGATGACATCATTTCCCTGCAGACTAATCAGCAAATGGTACAAGAGTGGCAAGAAAGAGAGCGATTCTAAGCATGACCTAAAGCCTTCTGCATATTCTCCGTAGGTTCCGAGTAGGTAGGTGCTGGTGTACGGGAGGTGTGTGTGATATGGCAGATGCCACAATGGGTTAAAAAAGGTAATACTATGACCTACCCACAGCACTAGAAAGGGTTAACCAGTTTTTATGCAACATCCTTCCAGCCTCAAAAGGCAAAGAACAAAGTTTTCATTCAGTATCATCCAAAAATTATTATTATTATTTGGCATATTTGAGGACCTTTTATGTTTATGCTATATCAAGAAAAAAGTCTTCTACGACTGGGAGACATAGGGAGGCCGTGGGGTCTCATGAGTTAAAACTCATCGGGATTCTGGACACGGGTCTAAAAATTGCCCATTTCTCTAGAATTTTAAGATGTAAAACAAGACAGACACCCAAGGACAGGCATGTCAGCCGGGGACCGCGCCATACTGCGGATAACACGCCGGCCACGAATACTTGGCACACATTTAAAGGGACAGTAAGGTGCGCATGATTCAGTAAGAGTGAATGAATGAGGGTTAATAGTTTGTGCTTTTGCATGAATTATGCTTTATATTTTAAAATGAAAACGTTGTGTTAAAGGGTCCAGCGCGATTCTGTCCACTGCTCTAAGGGAGTTAAAAGCAAGGAGGAATCCCGAAAATATTATGGTGCCAAAGAACGTTTCGGCCACGCAAAGCCTCCTTCAGAGCAAAACCCGGCCCTGAAGAAGGCTGTCTGTGGCCAAAACGTTCACTGGCACAAGATTTCCATTATTTATTTGCTAAAGAGCGTGCGCGTTATTCCTGAACTAGTTCTAGACGCGGGGAGCGGCTCCTTAGAGCAGCTCCAACCCTTCTCTCTTTCTTCTCGCAACGTACCAAGCGGATGGGCACCGACCAACTGACACGGCATTTAGGAGATATGGCTTGTGCCCCCATCTAGAGCCGTCAGTATACTCGGCTCGCTATCGTCTCCGTTAACTTTAAATGAACACAGTCAGCACCGGAGAGTAACGTTATATGTTTTGCTTTTTGAAACGTTGCTTCACCATTTTTTTTTTAAATAATTAATCCAAACAAACTAAAAGTAGTGATTCTATTAAAGACTGAATTTCTACACATTAATGTCCCTTTAAATTTCATGCCTATTAAGTTTTTTTCCAAACTAAAGCACAGAACAGAGACCTGGGTTCCGTCTCGTGTAGCTGATAAAGCTTATCTAGAAGTTCCACCGCCTCAAGCAACTTGGTCTGGGTAAAAGATGCGAGAAGCGCTGCACCATTAAGGTATTCACAACACTACCCTCTAGGTCAACACATGCCAAAGGGGTCTATTCACTAAAGAGGGGGCTTGCTGGTGAGTTGTGGTTTCAACTTGCGGACGTCACCATTCATTATGAGGTTTCTCCAGCACAAAGGGGTTAGCTGGCTCGCCAATTATGAATTATACAGGGCCAGCCAAGCACTTTCTACGGCAGAAGCTCATTGGGGATGTATAATGAAGTCAAGGAGCCGAAACACAACTCTCCTGCCAACACTCCCTTTAGTGAATAGACCCCAAAGAAAACCCCAAATAATACTCCAGACTCACAATCTATCCAGAATAAAGGCTTTTCCAATAAATCTTTGCTTTTTCCTTCCCTCAATACCTGAACATCTCATTAACACCCGCAATCGCTAAAAATAAAAGGCTTCCGTGCGCGTCTCTGGAGCCGTTAACCCTGTAGTCAGTGAGCAGGTCAGCTAAAATAGAAGAAATCCGGTTTATTTTTTTTTAACCCATTGCAGTTTAACGCCACTTGCATAGCTGTTTCACAGAACCCTGCCTGTTAACCCCTGAAGTTCTGGGAAGGGAGAGCAAATGGGGGGTCGCGGGCAGATCCGCTGGTTGCAACAGAGGCAGGGAGGTTCAGAGTGTGCGGGACATTAGTTTACAATTAGTTTACAATGTTAACACGTTTAATCTCTCTCTTAAAAAAAAACAAAAATAAAACAAAACAAAAAAAGAAGCTAAAACTAAAATCCTACGGTCTTTGCTGGAGGGATGCAGCGCTGAGAGATTAACCCAATCTACCTAATCTTAGAATTTATATATACATATGTATATGTGCACTGATAGAAGGTTCTCCGTATTCTTTTTATAGATACATTATAATCTAAAAATCACCATCTGGTTACTTTACACTTTTAGTACACACCGGCTCACCCCAGCCAAGATCTTTAATATTAAAGTATAGTTTTAGGTTTTTGTTTTTTTTTGCCCCCTTGGAGCAAATGAAACTTCCTTGCTTGGCATCGAGGCAGCAGTGAAAGGGTTACATTTACACGAATGGATATAATAAAAAAAGAAAATCTTTTCTTAAAACCCGTTAAAAAAAAAAAAAAAAAAAAGTTTGCGTCTTATTTCCTTAAATATACAGACCCAAGAACATTGAGCTGAGCTTTAACCCCGACGGTCACCGGCACTCATTGTGAGCGCTTTAACCCCTTCCCTGCTTGAGACACACGGCTGTATCTGTCCGAGAACACAATAAAAATCTAGAGCAAAGGGGAGAGACTGCAGGCCAGGCGACTGGCAATAAAATAGTCATAAAGAAGAAACGCTTGTTTTTCCCCCCCAAGATGAAAGCCCCCCCCCGCTAATACTGGAAAGCATCACTGGTAATGCACGCGGAGGCCGCCTCTGCCACAATCATGTGCCGCTGACATGCGCCACACGTCCTTCCAGCTCTCATGCCAGAGCCTCTCGGCCTCCATCCTCAACTTTTCCCCCCAACAAGTCCTGGCTTTCCGCTTTGCCTCCATATCGATCTCCTGGCACTTATCCGAGGAGACCCCGAACACTTCAGCCGGGAAACCCCTATAGACGGCACGCATGGACAGGCTTATATAAAACGCGCATGCACACTGTATTGTGTTACAATTCTTACATTGATCTCCATACTTGAACAATTATGGGACCAAGTTCTACCAGTGAAGCAATTACCATGGTAACAGATGGAATGTTACTGATTGTCCCTCGTTTGCACTAGAAATACCACTCTGTTGGGGTCACTTTTAAAGAATAATTTTGGTGAAAATTGGATAAAAGTGGTCTCGTCACCATAGCAACCAATGCAGCTGATGCCAATCAGCAAGAGCATCTCACTGGTTGCCATGGTGACGCGATTCCTTTTAAAATGGATAAGGGGTGCTCCCTATGTACGCATCTCCCTAATACTTCCACTTCGGTGGTCTGGGTACTTGCAGGAAGGGTGGGGGGGGGCGCTGTCCATTAACCTCTTCAATGCCAGGGTGCTGGTTCTGGCAGTGAAGAATCTCATTTTCCATTAAAGGGATATTATACACAAAGAATAAGCTACAATCTTTAAAATAAAAAAATACAAATTAAGATAAATTGGGTTATCTATCTTATCAAACGTTCGGCTTTATTTGCATCTTACTTTGTTAGGAAAAGAAATTCAATAAAAATAAAAATATTTGTACATGCATGTAATAAATGTAATTTCTCATTTTACATAACAAAATTCATCCTCGCAAAGTAGTTGCACACAGATGGCAATAAAACAAACATTTCTCTATTTCCGGCTACTTTCTGTGTATAATATCCCTTTAAGTTTAATTATATATATATATATATATATATATATATATATATATATTTATATTTATATATATAATGTTATTACGGCTAAACAGAGAGACAGTATCTGTGTATAGCTGGCAGTAAGGCACTCTAAAAGGTGAGTGGCCGTCAGCTCTCCCCTCCGTCACTATGTTAAAGCCAGGGTATATCTGTGCAATATTTCTACAGCTTCCTATAAAATGACCCCCCCCCACGACAAGAAAATCCACCACACTGCCAGAAACCCCCCAAAGCAAAAAGTGTTTAAAAGGGCAAAATATCCCCTCCCCACCAAACCCTTCTAATCTTGCTACACAAAAAAAAATATTATGAGACTATAACCAGGTGGCAGCAGTGGGATTGCGTCCCCCCCCCCGTCCTATTAAGACAAAAAAAATGGTGAGAAAAAAATATATTTTTTTCCCCCTTAACCACTTTTGCAAATTATGGCTAATATCTGTTAAACCCCCTTTTCGAAACTATCCTGCAGAGGTGGGGTTAACGAAAAACAAAAAAACACAAAAACACCAAAAAAGCTCACTTATGGGGAAATTGATATTTTTTTCTTTTAGTATTCCTTTGAGTGAGTCCTAAAAGGTTGGGGGGTGGCACAGAACTGAGATCTTCTCTGGCTTAGACAGTCTGAGGATATTCTTGCAGGCACGAGGATGAAGGGGGGTCCTCCCGTCCACGCGCGCCCCTTTTCCTTGACGTTTTCTCCAGTTTGGTGAATCTCCGGTCTGTTAAGTCCAGTTTAAGGGTTATCTTGTATTAACCCCTTTTTTTTTTTTTTTTAGCATTTTGTTTTTCAGCTGGTGAGCAATAAAATCACAAAAAACAGTTTCTCACCCTAAGCCAGGACAGTGAGGGTTGGGTTTGCTGCTTGAGGTATGAGTGTATGAGAGAAAAAAAATCTTCTGTTTTTTTTTTTTATATATTTTATTTTTTTTAAAGTAAAGTGTGAGCGTGCAAGAATTGCGCCCCTTCCGTTGCATATGTACCGAAGGTTGCCACCCGTCATTACTGTCAGTTGCAAAAAAATTTCCTCTGACCAGATAAAACGGAAATATATCCCAGAGAAATAAAGAAATTGTAGTGTTGAAGGATTGGAGGATCAGAATCACCAAAAGTTCCATAGCATTGCTGTAAGAGTTTATATATACGGCTGGCAGCTTGGAGCTGGGGTACGGAGACCCTCGCGTAGTCTTCCATTGGCCACGGATGAGGTGGTCCTTCCTGAAGAAGAATGGGTTCCACATGGACATTGGGCAAACGTTGGGTCAGAGATGTATTTATTGGATGACCTGATGCCACCTCCCCAGGAAAAAAAAAAAAAGCCAATCCCATCCACGTCTGGATTGGCCACCAAAGGTTATTGGCTGCCCTAGTGCGGTGATATAGCTACACGTATCCATGAGAAGCTGGTGACGGTACGGGCATTGTGATAGAACTTGTAAGAAGTGTCACTTAATAGCCCTGCAAGTCATGAAATTCCTATTCAGAACTACTGCTCCCACCCCATCGCTCGACACAGATCCCCGTCCTGCGTATTTAACCCATTTCATGCCATTTTGACCAGCGGCACGTTTGAAGCCAACCAGGTATAAATGGGCTACGTATTTAAAAGGAGAAGGAACTGCATTGTACGGAGACGAAGGCAACATCCCGAGCTTATTCAAACTGCTACAAAAACCTCAAGAGCAGAACATTAAACACAATCCTGGAATACGAGCATTCCGGCGTCTGACGGAGCAGCCGGGCGGCCCAGCCATGATCTACCCACGAATACTGAGATACTCCGTACTGCTGGCCAACGGCGACATTAGAGTCAACTCCCGCCGAGCCCTCCTCCAACATGACGTCTGCTCAAGCCATACGATAAAAAGACCCATCGACCCGTTGGGTGCCACAAAGGACCGCAAGGAACCGTGGCGGCCAACGGGTTAAAATAACATTACAAGATGGAGAAACAAAAAAATAATAAAAACAAGAAGTGCAGCCACCTCAGAGGTGCAACCACAGCAGCACATATATACACATATATACAGATTTTTGTTTTCATATTTTAGAGTGTGCTAAGCACACGAGTCTGCACAGACAAAGAGACAGACAAGGGGCAGAGGTGAATGGGACTCTGGGTAAATTAGCCAGGTCTCGGAGGCCTGGAATCTTTAATGTCCACTGAGTGGACCGGACCTTGTTTCTTTTGAACGTCCAGTCCGCAGACGTTAAGCTAAGCGAGATAGCTGTGTGCCCGGCCTCGCGTCGGCAGCCGACAGTGCGAAAGGCGGGCTGCCATGGGAGTCCACGAACAAGAAAAAAAAAAACACTATTAAAGAAAAATATATCTCATTTTTTTTTTTCTTTGTCCTTCCTCTCCCATACAGCTGACTTCAGACAAACCCACAGCGGTCATGTAACGCCATTAAATCGCCTCCAGGATCAGAGAGAAAGATAGTTGCCGTAACTGTACGTCAACAGATCAGTAACTGCGTCTCTTTCGTTTCTCCGTTTGGATGAACGCACCGTGGTCGACCCGTTGTTTTCGGAAGCTGGAAGTGAACTCACTCTCCATGTTTTGTTTTTTTTTTGCCATCGGTTCTCTCTGATGCTGGGTGGGACGAAACCCAGTTAAGAAGCATTCAGCCGTACGATAACAGTCCAACTTCGATAACCCAAGCTTTTGGCACAGAATTCCCTTTTCAGAGCCAACCTCGCTTCCAAAAAAAATATCTGGATTTAATAAAAAAAAAAATATACACATATATATACATATACATATATATATTTAAGTGCTCGGTTAATTCGGCTTTTGGGATTGGGTGTCGGGGGGAAGCTGCCTGCGGAAATCAGAGATTGCGAGAGTGGTGCTCGATTTTGGGGGGGTAGGTTAAAATAGGTAAGTGCTTCAATTAAATGGCCAAAAACATTTACCCGCTGCCATTTGCAGACCTTATTGGCGGCAAATAAACTTAATTGGCAAATATTTTTTTTTTTCTACCACATTCCAGTAGATTTCAGAGAAGTGCCAGCTACAAGAACACAATCTACACTTGGACATTGCTGTGTCCTCGGGAGGAACTCGTCCCCCGTAAATTAAAACTACGCGGTACCTATATAAAATTCGCATGCAGTGCAAGCTTGAAATAACAAAGGGATCTAAAGAAAATTAAGTGCGTCTTTTTTTTTTCTCCAGCTTATTTTGAGAACGTAACATTCAAAAACACAATGGAGAAGAAGGTCTATCATTGGTAACAAGTGCTTTCTGCAAAGTGCAAGAAGAGGAAAAAGGTGCGGGGGGATTATAGTCTAAGATTAAAAGCATGGGATTGCCCCAACATGTAAAAAAAAAATGGCAATAGAAACCCAAAAATGGGTTCGACGATTGACATCTGGCTATAGAATAAGGCTGCCAGGAACTTCATAAAGCCATGTAGAATCTTGTCTAGAGAGATCTAGAAAAGAATGCAGGAGAGCAGCAAACGTAGGGTTAGCACATGCAAGCAGGCTATTAAAAGTGCTTCTAGAAATATTTTTGGTTTTAGTAGCTCCGGGGGGGGGGGGTCTCTGGTTTTCCGCATGGCAGTACGGGGCAAGTATCAGCGGCTTTGGTGCGATTTTTCAAACCAAAAAAGGGTGGAAGGATAGGATGGAGGGGCTAGTTCCTATAAACCGAGGGTGCCATGGAGGGAATTCTGTGCATGGGTGGGATAGACGACTGCATTGCCCACCACTCTCCCTGCCTAACATAGCGGGTATGACGGGAAAGGGTTAATGCTTCCTGTAGAGAGGGATTCAGAGCCTGGGACAGAAATACATCTGATTGTGCCAGATATTACATATATATATATATGCTGTATATACACACACACATATATATATATATATATATATACACACACACACAATATACTGCTTTTGTGAGAGGCAATAGTCTATAATCGACTAGTTTCTTCCTGCACTGAATTTTGAATTCTATAAAATGCTTCAGCCGCACAGCAAAAGCACCGTTCACAATTGGCACTTAAAGAAAGTCGCATGTGTGTAAACACACGCACATTATTTTTCTATCCATATATATCCAGACTGATATATATATATAGAGAGAGAGAGGGAGAGAGAGTGCATAATCAGATATTTTCCAATATGTACAAGCATTATGTAATGTGTCGAAGCTCTGATCTCTAACAGGTCCAGCTCTGATCTCTAACAGGTCCTTGGTTCAACTGTCGAGGGAATGGGACAGCTGGACAGTTCCTATGATCGAGGGGTCTCGCACATTAAAAAGAGATGGGCAGTCCCGCATCACTACTGGACACTAATATTATATATATATATATATATATATATATATATATATATATATATATATAGTATACAGGTCAGCCCTGGCCGAGAATGGAGAGAGTATTACGAACTTCTGGAGCTCCTAAGGATCCCAGCTCAACAAGACCAAGTGCTGCCTCAGTAGAAAACTGTCTTTGAGTTTATAAATGTGTATGAACTATATATATATATGATATATATATATATATAAATCATACACACACAAATGAGGAGGGCTGGAAGGCTTTGAGCCTCTCTTATTATTTTCACCCTCCCATATCTGAAATGTTGTTTAAGTGCCACCCAGACAGCCTCCACTGGTTATTCATGGTCAACCAAAGAAGCTTCCTTTCCTGGTTCTTTTAGGGTGCAGCAAAATGGTGTCACACGAAACTACAACAACGGTGATTGACTTTCATGGGACCACAGTGTGCACCAAGATGCAGCCAAAGATTCTTTGATTATTGTTCACCATGATGCACTAAATGGATTTCAAAGAACTGTTCTTGGGTTGAATGGATGAACGATGATGGCAGCCAGAACGCTCCTGGGTTGTCCAAGTTATCAAGATGGCACCTGTCCGCTTCTCTTCAGGTCATAAGAGTCTGCCGGGAGGGCAGGTAGGAACAGGGCCATTTGCACTCCACAACCATGTACTACCCCTCAGACTTCCTGGTCCTCGAAGACCTCAAGGAAGAGTGGTGGGAAGAGCTCTGTGGGGCACTCAACTTTCATATGCAGGAAGCGGCTGGCGTGACAGGCCCCAATCATGCGGAGGTCCGTCACCTTCATCAGGAGCTTAGGCCAGAAGTGAGGAATGTTGTGTTTGCGATGATTAATGTAGTGTTCAAAGGCGAGGAGGTACGTCTCCTGACATTTCTCTATCTTATCCGTGCAGATCAAACCCGTACGGTCTGGGGAAGAGAGACACAGAGTAAGATGCAGAGAAAGTATCTAGAGAGACTATTCAGATACTAGTAGGGATCCTAGTCAGTCAACAGCTGCGTTTACCTGAGGACATGAGCAGGACAGCTTGCAGCAGCGCAACCTCGGTATCATCGAGGTTGAATGCAGCGAGAGACCTCCCAAGGTCAAAGATGGCATCAGAGACCACACCAAGACCTCCGTTCTTCAGCTGTTCGCGCTTCACGGCCATCTCCCCGCTCAGCGTCAGGGTCTCGCTGTCTGGGTCATAGCGCACAGCTGCACGCAGAGACATGATCTCCATACAACACCCTTTCAACAGGATGATCTGGTCTTCACAGGGCAGCTGCAGGTAGAGGGACACGGGGTTGGAGGTCAATATACTGCGCAGCAAGACGAACGCAGGAAACATTGTATTTAACTATTTATTACAATTTCTAAAATGTAGAAACATGGAAGAAAAATAATTAAAGGGGCAGCCTAATGCCCCACCCCAAAGGACGCATATAAAAGTAATTTGTAGGCACTTTAATATTTGTTCATTGAAAAATGAAGACTTAACTATTGAAGACTCTGCAGCTCTAGAGCAGTTAAACGCACCTACTCTGCCTTCACTCACTCACGACTTGAGTGTCCCATTAACACATTAAGCCCATGTGGTTTGTTTTTTTTTTTTTAGAAACATACACAGCAAAAGCAGGCAACTTTGATAGAATTTGTGGTCCGATTCCTTCTCCGATGAGATTTTTTTAATCAGTTGACATTTTACTTACTGTAATCGCTCAGATTACGCAAAGCAAAATGGGAAGCTCTGCGGTGGACGTTATGAAATGTCAACTGAAACAGTCATCTAAAAAGTTACTCATTTCCGAATCCAAGGTTTGGAAACAGAACCGAGTCGTCATTAAAGATTTGGGCACAAGATTTTGTGAGGTTCTAAGAATAGTTTTGTCAACCACATGGAAGGCGTACAGAGCGGGGCAGGTATGGACCTGAGCACCTACTGCTAAGAAGCTGGAGTAAGTATGGACGATGGTGTCCACCTGGCAGAGTCCGTGATTGTCTATGGAACTAAGGGCGAGATAGAAAAGCGTGAGGGCAATAATTTATGTGGAATCAAGTAAACCGTATCGGGTGCCTCAAAAAAAAGTGGCCAATTGTGGTCAATTTGTGTAAAGGTTTCTTGAAAGCACTGAGCGGAAATGATCATTAAAAGGTAAACTTGTTGGCAATAAACAGAATGAGAATAGATTGTGTGATGTGAAGGAATCAGGAGAGGTGTGAAGGAAGGTATTAGTGTGAGAGAGATGAAAGGAGGGGCACTCCGTGTGAACGGCATAGATAAGAAAGTGTAGGTGTTACGAATAAGGATACAAAGTATAGGTATAGGGATAACAGGAACAATGTATCAATTGGATTTAGATGCTTTGTTTGCTATAAATAATAAGTAATGTCGATAATCTTGACCCCTGGAGCAGGAAAGGGGAGGATGACTGCGCATAAAGATGGAGGCAAGTTTGTAAACTGCTATGATGGATTCCTCAAATGGAGCAATGGGCCATTTCTTGGCCGGCAGGGTCATTCACGAGACTAACATTCTTACAGTAGGAGAGACATTGTGACATTGCGATGGGGAAGGAAAAACTGATGAACACGAAACAGAGAAGCAGAGTGAAGGAGAAAGAAGAATGTTGGATGTCAGAAGTAGGAGAACATCGTGTCAGAGATTCGGGATATGAGGACACAGGGTTTAGAACGGTGAGGGATGTTCGGTGTATTAGCCCCACGATTTAAGAGAAGACGCAAACATTAAGATGAGGACTTAGATTCAGTGTAGGACAGATGGTATGGGCTTTCAGCGTATGATGGAGGCTACACCTCATGGTGGTATAGGAGTAATATCAGCAACAAGGCTTACACTCACCTCTGAGAACATGGGTAGTTTCTTGGCGAAGTCCACCACTCGAGTAATTGCTGGGGTGATTATTTTGGTGAACTCGCTGAACGCCTCCAAGTCAACTTTATCACCATCCGGCATGGAGGCCATTGGCGACTGGCCAATGTCATCAGGCTGTGATAAGAAAGAAAGAACAAGAGGAAAACATTAGGAAAGTGTCAGGGAATAGAAAACGAGACTGAAGCTGAATCTGGATTCATACAAACAACGTGTATTCCTAAATGAAGAAGAGACCTAAGTTGTCTTGAAAGCTAGCACTTCAATAAAAGGTATCATCTTGACGCCACTGGTTTCCAGTATTTCTGCAGTTCCACTGAGGGTTCAGCAGAGGGCGCCGTTCAACAAGGCAGAAGAGCGGATGGGAAAACAGAGCGTGTCCTTTCCACGTGATGGGGAGGTGGAGAGGCAGCATGAGACGGAGGGAGGGAAGGGGCGGCTGCTCCCAGCTGCTTCTATCCTTCTCTGACAAAATATACATGCCTGTGTCACCCAGAGGCCTGAGTCCTATACTGGTTTAAAAAGTGCGAAAACCCCCCCAGTGACCATAATTATCAAATCTCGTCATTACGTCTGACGCGCATGCAGCAGATCCACCTATTTTGAGCATCAGAACTCGCATTTAGATATTAGATGTATACTCGGCCCCCTATACACTGTAATCAGGTCCACATTCTAGAATGATATAGACTTCTCTGCAGGCACAGCAACTGCAATGCACAGAGAGGAAGGTATCGGAAAGCAACTGAAAGAACGCATGCAGGTAGCTGATAGAATGTTACGAACACTCGCACAGAGAAACACAGAGAAACGCAGAGAAACACAGAGAAACACAGAGAAACGCAGAGAAACGCAGAGAAACACAGAGAAACAAACCACATTTACTTGCAAAACAGGAAATTGCAGACAGGTACCAGGGTGAACCCAAGGTAACAAGTAAAAGAAGGGCCGAGAGGAAAGAAAAAAGAGGAGAGAGGAGAGAAAAAAAAGAGGAGAGAGGAGAGAAAAAAAAGAGGAGAGAGGAGAGAAAAAAAAAAGAGGAGAGAAGAAAGAAAAAAAGAGGAGAGAGGACAGAAAAAAAAGAGGAGAGAGAGAGAAAGAGAGAGAGGAGAGAAATCTACCAGGATGTACATTTACACAAAGACATAGGTATCAAAACTCACTGCTGTGTAAACAGACGAGTGCGCGTTTCACTGCTACACTCAGGTGCCAGAATGCACGGGTACACAGAGTCTGATGCCAAAAAGCAAAGCTATACTCAGACGCCAGAAACAACAGCTACGCAGGCAAACGGTGAGCGTCACTGCTATAAGCAGTCACAAGGTGTCGGGCACCGTAATGGAGAGCGCACCCTTATAGAAAGAAACCCGACGGGGTAACGGAGTGCCGCCTGCATGATCTACAAACACACAGATCCCAGCAGAGAGAGGGTAACGGGATATACCGATGAAAGGAGATTTCCTAATATAAGTGGCATATGGGGCCGTTTTCAGCTAGGCTGTTAAAAATCTGTATTAACCCTATCACGCATCTCAAAGAGCTGCTCCTTTTCTATTGAGGTATGGCTGGCCCTGCTGATCCACCTTGATAACCCATTGAAAACAGATGGCATCCGGACGGGTTAGAAATCAAAGGAAGAGAAGCCAAACATAGCAACGGGACACACGCCGGTTGCCGATCAGTGGTTACACCGGCAGTCCACCTCCCTTTATAACACATACTGGCACAATAACGCATCACACAAACAGAAAGCAGGACTGGGGCATCGCAGAACGAGGAGGACATGCTCAAGAACTTCATTCTCAAACCCCGCGATGATACAAAGAGAGTAAACCCCCTGCTCTATGGCTAGTGGGGATTAACAGATGTTGCTCAATCTCTACCAGGTCGCAATCTCACGTAGCAAACGCTCCACACTCACAGTAGGCTGTGCCCAGACACTGTGCCCACGGCACCCTCTGGCCAGAGCTGGCTTGGAGCTACAGGTCTGCTCTGTGATGTAAAAAGCTCCTTCCAAGTCCTTCCGTACGTCTCTTATCTCCCGCTCTCCCAAGCCCTCCTGTTGCTTCCCATTCCCTGCTATCTCACCAGGAACTTTCTCCTCTGCTTCCAGTGGCTGCCCTGTGCGTTCGTGCTTCGGTGAGCCTCCGTCACTATGCGTATTAATTCCCACTCCTCGCTGCTCGGCTCGGGACGCTGCTGTAATGTCTTGATCATCTCCTCCTTCCGCCGCCGTTCCCGATTCTCCTCGATCAGTTTCCGCTTGGCTACCCGCTTGGAATCATCCAGGACAACTGGCAAGGATGTGAAAGGGACAAATCAGAGAGTAATACAGAGTGGGAAGGAGAGAAGTCAAATAAAGCGAGGTTGGTTAGGCCGCGTGGGACTGTTTTCTCGATTATATACATATAGGACCTTGATGGTTAAATGCCGCATATATTGTGATGCTGAAAACCCCGGGGAGATGGTTTGTTTGGCATTTGGGCGTAGGTGCCATACATATGGGTCCCTTGGGTGGAGTAATCTGAGAGCAGGGTGGGCCAATGATATATAGATCTCCTCCATAAAGTCCAAGTGCTCCCCAAGCCCTTCCTCTCCCTCCTCATACTCACGATCCATTGCCATGCCCACTGCGATACATTTCTTGAAGCGGCAGAGCTGGCATTGATTTCGGGTGATTTTGTCAATGATGCAACATCCATCATATTTGCAGGAGTAGGAGGGATGCAGGTTCTTCTGGATTGTGCGACGAAAGAAGCCCTGCACGAAAAAGAGTAAAGCAGTCCATTGAGCGCAACGGAAAGATCTCACGGCAGAACCACGTCCTACAGCCTGACCCACCACGCAATGGTTTGGCCCATAGAAGACCTCTGTTTAAGCTCATGTGCCCCTGGGACTTTCTCTCCATAAGTCATGAAGCTTTTCACATCCCAACTGCACATTCGCACCAACCTATTCTCCTCGAACGTGTTTCTCCTCTCCTACCATCTCCTTCTTATTGTCTCACTCAATTCACTTAACACGGCTCTCCTACATGTTGCGTTGTGGAGTATTGTAAGATAACAGCCAAGAAGAAGAGAAGAGCGGCGGCCGGCCCCGTCTGCTGAGCACTCACCTTGCAACCCTCGCAGGTGATACATCTGTAGTGGTATCCTGTGGCCTTGTCGCTGCACACCACGCACGGCTCATCTTTGTCCAGGTAGCTAGGGATATACCCTGCAGAGAGCAGAGATACCGAGCTGTCACCTGTGTCACCGGGTGAAAGGAGGGACACAGTCTCATTCAGGTCCTTGTCACAAAAAGCAGAGTGCGGCTTGGGACAGACTTAGTGTCTTAAAGCTCCCCGCGGTATATTAATAAGACAGTACATTGCACATACAAAGGATGAGTACACAAACACAATATGAACACAACATGCAGACACATAACAGATGCACACGTATGCACCGGCGGGGCGAGGATGTCGGGCCCTTACATGTAAGCGGAGGCACAGAGAGCGCAGTATGCAGACACCAGACACACAAAGACAGTTCAGTGCGTGATGGGTAATTATTGCGTCTCTTTCTCTTGCCATTTAGGAAGCAATTATTTTGTATAACAGAGCTTCTGTTTGAACACAACACATGGAGGGTGGGCAGGGAATAAAAGTGAGAGGGAGAATAGTGAGCAGGGTGAGAGGGAAGGCAAGGAGCGGGGCGAGAAAAAGCATAAAGGGCAGGATGCGAGAGGGGTTAGAGGTCTGGGTATGAGAATGGAGGGTGGGGAGAGGCTCTGGACTGGATGCAAGGGGCATGTGTAGGAAGGGGTCAAGGGAATTGCCTGCAAGGGGAGGAAGGGTGCCAAAGCAGTGGCCACGGGCCAACAGAGGGTGATTGAGTGTGCGCATGGTGGGTGGTGGGGTGAAGCAGGGGAATGGTGGGGGACATCCTCTGCTCGGGGATCTAGGCTGGAGTGTAAGAGCAAAATAATGACATTTCTTCTCCTAAATCACAAAAGTGAAGCAAAAAATAAGAAAATTAAATGTCATGAATACATCAGGTGTTACGACAACATATCATACATACAGGGCCAAAACCCAACAGAGACAGCCTATTCCGAGCAGACTGCACACATGGGGGCGGGTCTAAACATGCAACGTATGCACAAATAGGAGGAGTCATAAGAGCTACAGGGATGCGTTATATGGCGTAATAGGAGGAGTTATATCGAGAGGTTATATGATGTAATAAGAGCTATAGGGAGGGTTTATATGGCATAATAGGAGGAGTTATATCAAGAGGTTATATGATGTAATAAGAGCTATAGGGAGGAGTTATAGGGAAGGGTTATACAGAGTAATAGAAGGGGTCATAGGGAGGGCTTATATGAATAGGAGGCGTTATATAGAGGGGTTATATGAGTAATGGGAGGAGTTAAATGACACAATAGAAGGAGGTAAACAGAGGGTATAAATGGCGTTATGGGAGGAGCTGTGTAGAGATGTAGGATGGGATTCTATAGAGAGGGGTTATATAGATCAGTACTCTGTGCCTACCTGACATGCCGCTTTTCCCCATGCATTGACTGTTCTTTCTTTTTCGCTTCCCATCCGGCCACCTAATAACACGAAAGGGAATATTAGATTCGGTGAGAAAGGAGGACATGATTGACAGAAGAGAAACGAAGACACTTTCTACTCCACATCGCTGCGAGGGAAGCGAGGGCCGTCTAGGACGCCGCGTGTTCTCGTTCCTCACATTAGGGGCCGTGTGCTCACGGGCATAACCGTTTACACCAATAGAACTTGGCCACTTTGATGATCACGCCCGGGCTACGGCTCTTCGCTAAGGCCGACCTATGACACGGAGCGACGGCTCTGCAGAAAACATGATGCTACAAAACCAGGAAAGCATATTATTACACGCCGTAGATATAATATCACATGAACGCACCAACACTACCCAGAATTCCCTGTACCTACAGAACCAGCGAGCAGTCCAGCGTGGAAATGGTTAAAAGAAGACTGGATTGAGCAGATCTGACGGGACGCCCGTCTTATGCAAGTCATAAGAGTTAATAAGAGCGTTCGGTTTTAATTAACAGTTTCAGCGCTGGACTGTTCACCTTAGAGGGAACGCTGCCTCCCACCGCGGTAGCTTTCTATTTCGTGTCTCTAGGACCCGACAGGAAGAATAAATCCCCCCCCACCTCCCCCAGGCGGCGTTTTAATATCGGAGGGACTGAATGAATGAGCTCCGCGGCGCTCCCTTTGCACGTGTCGGATCCTGACTTGCCATTCCACGGGAGTAAAGCCCGGGCCGGGATCTCGTAATTCCACCCCTCACATTTCCTGTGACACCATCGCCGACACTTTGGGGGGTCTATTCACTATTCACTCTACTGCAAGCTAAAAACTCTCTCTTTAGTGAATAAAACTCCATGTCTTATAAATCTGAAAGGCCGCAGCTTTTTCCATAACCCGATTTATTCACTAAAACTACCTAGAACTTGCGCTTTTTGTTTTTGAGTCATCTAAGATTCTTCAAAGATCTCTCCTTTCTCCAAATCCACCCCTTAACAAAGGCTGTGGGGGATAATAAAAATGGGGAGGAATAATCATGCAGATCCTAGAACTTATTTGATTCTTATTTGGCGTACTGTGCCGTAAAACGCAGGATTTGGGAAATATGTATATTTTGCGTGTCATCGTTATGTGGTCACCCGGTGCGGGGATCACAGTAGATACTCCCGTGTTTCCTACGCCGCGCTCACGGTAAGGTTATCTGCTCGTTAAACCCGCTCTGTTTGGTTCTGATTTGCACAAAATTTCAAAGGCAGGAATGTTATTTTTGGATGTCCGCGCAGGATGCTGATCGGAAGAAAAGTCCAAGCCGGTTCTGCCATAAACAACTCTGATTTCCACCAGATGAGGGGAAAAAAAATCAAACCAGAGAAAAATTTGGGACAGATGATGGGTGGGAAAGAAGCTCATATGGAGAGATCCTACCCGTTAACCCTTTACGCTAAAACGTGGCTGTACACGGGAACGAGAGTAAAACATTCGAGAAGGAAACTGTGAAAGAAAAAAGGAAAAAGGAGAAAGTCAGGATGAGACCAGGAGAGAGTCAGGAGGTGACCAGGAGAGAGTCAGGAGGTGACCAGGAAAGAGTCAGGAGGAGACCAGGAGGGAGTCAGGAGGAGACCAGGAGGGAGTCAGGAGGAGACCAGGAGAGAGTCAGGAGGAGACCAGGAGAGAGTCAGGAGGAGACCAGGAGAGAGTCAGGAGGAGACCAGGAGAGAGTCAGGAGGAGACCAGGAGAGAGTCAGGAGGAGACCAGGAGAGAGTCAGGAGGAGACCAGGAGAGAGAGGCATGGGTGAGAAGAGAAGATAAGCAGAGGTGAGAGAGGTAATGGAGCAATGCGTAGGAAGTGAGAAGCGATAAGGGAGAATGATAAGTTCCAGAACAGGTTTGTCCGAAAGGCTTTTGATCACTTATTACACATTTACGAATAAAATGCTTTAACTGCAGCCCGGGCAGCTTATACTTCTGCAGTAAGAGTGAAAACGGCATGATCCTTCTCACAAACACCTATGAGCAGCCGGCCGTTTCCTTCCACAGATACTTTTAGATCAGCGTCACTCCTCATACGAACCAATGCACCGCACGTGGACCTCTGTCGCAATCAGCATCTGTTGCTCCCGGCAACCGCCTCTTAGCAACAGAATTAGACGACCACAGAGAGAAGTGACACGGCAATCGTTACTCATCATGTCTGGAACGGCGGATATATAGATATTATATACGTCTTTCAAACACTTGTACGCCGTATACGAGCCGGGCTGTCTCGTCGTTATATTCTTCTAACGCCGACGTTACCCTTCATGCAGACGATTTAACGTCACCAAAAACGGTCCCACGGCCTCGGGTCCCATACAGACGTACGCGGGACGCCTAGAGGGGCAGGCATGCAGGTGCTGCGGTGAGAAGCAGGTCTCTGCAGTTATGCGGAAGTCGCATGCTATGTGGCAGGGCGCGGTTCCGGTGAAAGGCCCTGCTTTTCATAAAGATAAACATTATATACATTAGCTCAGTCACACATACCATACCAAAGGTTGCACGGGGTAAGGCAAACTTTTTTATTGTTCTCCTAAAGATAAAAGTCTATGTGGGATTGCAGGCACCTCCTGTCTGCCTCGCAGGGTCAGGTTCTACCTGTCTCACCCAAAGGCTGTAGGTCTCGTAGCTTTCTTGTGCCTGTCTCACCCAACGGCTGTAGGTCTCGTAGCCTTCTAACGTCTGTCTCACCCAACGGCTGTAGGTCTCATAGCTTTCTAACGTCTGTCTCACCCAAAGGCTGTAGGTCTCATAGCCTTCCAACGTCTGTCTCACCTAAAGGTCAGCCAGCAGTGGGACAGACGTAGGGTCACACGGTTCGCACATACGGAAGGGGCAGAATCCAAGCCGCCTGATTCCCCGCAGCGAGTGGAACTGACTTCATTTCTTACATTTTGTTTCTGAGATTTTCCAGATGTCTCGGCGTTCAGGAGTTCAGAACTTGAAATATCCTCAATTCCCGCTACAAAATCCAAACAGCCTGCAAAGTGAAAAGGACTCTGACCATGGGCTTTATTCACTAAACAAGCAGATCTCAGAGGAGTTTGCAGGAACGTTGCAGTTTCATCTCCCACGTTTCACTATGCAACAGGAAGGGCCAACCCTAGAGAAGTCCTCCTTCAGCTCGCCCTGCATAATGCATAGATCAATAGGGTTTCTTAAAGGCTTCCTCTGTGAATGATCCATGCATTGTGCATTGCCGGATCAGGCTGCTGGTAGCCAGTTGAGGCTGCTGGTAGCCAGTTGAGGCTGCTGGTATGTACCAGAGTGAAGTTACCAAGATGACGTCACTGCTTTAGCGAATAAACCTCATATGATTCACAGCCCATTTCTGTAAAGTACACCCTTCGCGGGGAGGGAATTGCTGTACTTGCCCAGTGCCTGGGCAGTTATCTCCAGTCCCTGCGTGAGGACGGCATGGTTGAAAGGTACCGTCCCATGTCTGCTCAGGTAAAGACACAAGCCCCGGACCATGGCTGCTGTGTAATCTTGCCGACTTAGGAACCATAGACACGTTATGCTGACATCTAAGTCACTATGTCCACATCCCACAACCTCATGTTCTAAAACTTGCAGCAGAAGAGCCAGACCACAATGTCGTTCAAAGTACATTAACTCTTTCTGGAGCCTCATGTCAAGACAAGAGGAAGTTCCGCTTCCTCCAGCACTGCAGTGGTTAATTCGCCGGTGGAGTCCTCCTTGAAGCCGAATATCTGTAGAATTCCCCCCTCTGTCCGCCTCTCCCTCTCCTAAGGTCCCCCCACCCAGGGGTAAAGTACATGCTGTACCAGACAGGGGCCTGGGCAATTTGCCAGCTCCTGAGGTCTTCCCAGTTCATGGCTCCCAGCCAAGGCCTGCATCCTGACACCTGAAATACCCCCCCCTGTGACAGGGAGGGGACAAACAGGAGAGAAGCAGGGGCTGTCACGGGACACAGGGCCTGGGGATAAACATCCGCCTCCTGCTTGACCTCAAAGGCAAACAGTCATCGGAGCGCTCTCCACACTCTCTGCGTGCTATTAGATTGTCAGCTCTGGGCACCACAGCAGATAACAGGAAGAACACAGCTACCCTTATATGCAGTCAGATCTTCCAACGTTCACACGGTCATCCAACTTGTGACTTTCTATCTATACTGCGTGAGTCACGGCGATGCATGTTCGTTATTTTCCATGTACCCCGTCTAATTGGGGAATTAATCTGGAAGCGCTTTCAAATCAAATTATCGCATTACATCCCTAGAAACACGCAGAACTAGTCAGGTGCGCTGGGACTGTACTTTGGACAGTCGGCAGGCACAACAACCCAAGAACGAGCGCAAGCCTGATCATGATCAAGCAGACATGGCACACAATCACATCACACAGCGCGCTCCCAAAACAGGCACACAAATGCCACACGCATACACGCCTTGCACACATGAGTCATGCAATCAAAATCTCTCCAACGCGGGATTAACAAACACACAAAACAAACATTAACGATAGCACGGCCGCCTGTACATACCCGTCCGACCTTCACTCCCAAACCTCGTTACTTGTCATAATTACACGCAGAACACACAAACTCATCACACACACTCACACTGCTGTGGCGGCCATCGTCCTGGGTGAGTTGCCACGTGATCGCTGAAAACCCCCGTGTAACGTATAGTCACATATGTACACATGGAGTACAATGCTTTCGCCTGCTGGATAAAAGTTAACATGTGCTGTTCGGAACACGCATGAACAACTTGAACATACATTAATCTAAACACAAGGGCATGCGTAATACTGATGTATAATAACGGGGGTCTTCTTTAAAACGGGATTAGCCAACTAGATTGCGATCCGATTCGTCTACAGAGGACACGGGCCGATCAACAATTAACTTAGTTTTGTAAACAGAAGAAAACTTCTCGACACATCATGCATGTCCCTGGCATGTTATCAGGGAGCAGACACGCATGGGCTCATACGATAAGGTGTAGGTCTGACGTACAGGCATCTGCTCCCTGAATACATCATCCATACCGCGTATTCCAGTGCAAATCAATAGCCGGAATTACGCAGTGCAGGGGGAGGAGTTATACAGCGTAATAGGAGGAGTTATACAAGTAATGGGAGGAGTTATAGATATAAATACACAGGCGAGACGAGCCAACTAACTCTTAGCGACTGTTAAATGTCTAAATAAGGGAAATGTACAGGAAGGAAATGGTAAGAAGACTCGGAGACAGACAGGGAGTTTAGACGGTGTTTTAAGAGGTGACATTTGCAGAAATGAGACCGTTACGGAATATGTGAAGTGCAGATATCCTTTTTCTTTGCCGCTTTGGTAATTTACTTCCAAAAATCTCATTAGCAAGCAGTTTCCTTCCACGCGATTCACGCGGGTGCTAATACCCAGGAGTGCACCGTCTCCGCGGGCGGGCGGACGAGCGAGCGCTCACCCACCCCTGCCCCTGACGTAGCTGCAGGATGAGGATCGTCACTGGCACAGGATCCCGATTTATATGTAAGCGAGGGATTTCCCCTCTCGCACAAACACACGCGCTGCCAAGCTTGTGTTTTTACAGATTACAGGGCAGCGGCGATGCCAGCCTCCTCCTCTCACACAGCCCTGTATCGTGACATGCCACAAACGCGGCCGCGCGACCCGGAAACGCAGGGCCCGGGCAGGCAGTTTCTGCCGGGATCGCAGGGCGTTAATTAGATGTTCTTGTTCAGCAGAGACGGCAGCGTATTTAATTAGTGCTTCAGTTTCAGTTGAGTTTGCACATCATGGAGTTAATTTGATGCCAAATGCATTTTAATAAACCCCTCACTGGAACTTTATACCACCTCCCTTCCTGATCTATACATACCTTCTGTACCATGATCAAAATGTTTATTATATTGGTTGCTATGGCAATAGGACCACTTTTAAAACTCTGCATCGGAAATTGCTTTCTAAATAAACCCCTATTGGCCCAGAAAGAGGCAAATGCATACGCGGGCAACCCAAGCCGGGGAGCGAGACATCAGTATTGGGAGAACTTATGGAACCGATACCGAAAGAAAGAATTGTCTGGAGTGTAATGACTTCCCATATTGATTTACCGCAGGAGGGCTTTGTCAGACACCTCTAGTTTTTACTATTGTTCCGATAATTCTCCTTTTACAGTAGTATAAAGAGAGACTATTTCAGGGCAGCAGATGTCTAAGATTTTGGTAAATCAATAGTTATTCTTCCAAACCATTAACTAATACATACAACGCGATGCTTGGGGTAATACGCAAGGGGAGCGGAAAAGTCATTTCTCTGAAGGAAAGGTGGAAACGTGGCAGATGAAACTGAGAACATTTGGACAACGCGCAGTCTATCGGCCGAGTGTTTTGGGAAACAATGATCGGAGACGGATACCGAGTATCACCGTACCTGGCAACTCTCAGGGTTTTGCCCCAATCTCAACGTGAAGGTGCAGCTTCTCCGGGTCACACATTCTGGAGCGGACGCTTTCATATTCTACACTGCTGTGATCTTAAACATAACTCCCAGGAGATGATTTGGCTACCAGTATGTTGCTGGTGACTCAATTAAGTGCATGGTTACATAATAGCAAGTCGATGCTTAAATGATGGCCACTATTTGAGCCTTTTGGCGAGTTGCTACATAGAATCTTCATGGTGGGCTATTAAAGGGTTAATTTTGTCTCAGCTCATGTAAAAAGTTCCCAGGTCTGGGTTGCACCATATACCGAGCCAAAGTATTCTATTTCCATTCTTCAGGCTTCCGTGACCATGATGGCAGAAGGAGTTCTGTGATTAGTAGTTTAGTACAGATACCCAGCGTTGCTGTGCATTGTGCCAGCGGTGAATGTGTTAACGTACGGTATATATGGTATAATTAGAAGCAGGAATAGGGTCGCAGTCCCACTCGCAGGAGGAGACGTAGTTCCTTGATACGGGAGTCGAGACAACTTGGTACGCTAGTAACGAGAGAGGAGATCTGAATCCTAACACACTACTCGGTCACGGGAGGAGAGTCTGGGATCGCGGTAACCTCTTGGGAAACGGTTTTCATTTCCAATATAAAAAGGATCTTTAACATCCAAATATTGTGAAATTATGAGACAAAAAGAAGAAGCTTTAAATCTAAATTAGAGGAGGCAAGACCACCGGAGAGGCATTACTGTGACATTAACGGTGTCATTTTAGTTGCCAAAACACACAAGTCCTCTCCTCTGCCCACACTCCCTGGCACCACTCCCCTGCCATGCGCTGGCAGCGGCTGCACAAAAGGCATCTTGTACACTGAGAATGCGGGAAAAACCACATTTGGGCGTAAAATCTGTTTGTATGCATTTGACATGTATAAACAGTGATGCTTCATAGGCAAACATATGTAAATCTGAAAGCTTGTGTGCAAACAGAGCCAGTTTGGTTACTATGGTTTAAATCACCGTAGACACGTCTTTGTATATGTTATGTTGTATGCATATATAATATATACATCTACATGTTCATCTGTTACATGTGGCACTAATCAGCCTATCCGAGGGCCACATGATATATACCGCATGTTCCCAAAACGCCGTGAGCTTTCAGCCTGAAGAACAAAGGAATTCCAAAAGCAGAACCAGAACTTGCAGAATGTGTGAGAGACAAACGTCCAAGGAACTTTAGAGATATATCCATTAAATACAGAAGACAACCAGTCAGATGAAAGACTCTCCAAAAAAACACAAAGCTACAGTAAGTGCCCATTGGTATCGTCAACCTACAAGGGGGCGCTGGAAACTCCCAAGAGCTCCTCCAGAAGTTCTCAAAGGGGCATCTAAGAAACAATATCTAGGGTAATACATGAGTTAGGGGTGATGTACCACTGAAGGTGAGACTAATGGGATACCTTACCTGGGAGCCTACCAAGGCAGTACTCAAAGTGGGTGTTGTATAAAACTGGCTTCCATGCATGGACCTTCAAAGTGGTCTTACCACCATAGTGACCAAAGCCTGGACCATGGATTGTTATGTGACAAGATCCCCTTTCATACTTAGCATTATACTCCATTTCCACACAGACCAATAAAAAAACATTCCTGGTCAATACTGGCCAAGCACTTCAACATGTGGCATTACCCCCTTATTTAAACTTTGTTTAACTTGCAAATTTATGTTTTTTATATTAAAATGGTTTATTCCATTGTGCTAATTACTTCACGCTTGCATTTAAATTATTTTTGATTCCACTATTTCAGACTTTATTGTTGAATCACTGACTCCCCTTACCCAGCCCGCAGTACATTGCGATGCTGTGGGAGGTAGTTTGTCTACAACTATAGGAACAGGGCAATAGTCATGGAAACCTACAGGAGAATCCCCAATCGTGGAGATCTAGAATAGTATAAATACAATGTGTAAGTGAAAGCGGCTCTCAGTAAAATGCTATTTCAGATGCCACCAAGATAGGTATGGAAAAACCTGCTTATCCATACCAGAGAAAGCCATCTCCAAACAAATTACTCAAAGACCATCCTTGGATGCTCCAAGGACTGATGGACATCAGGGTTTGGCGCCAAATGTTGGATCTGGAATTTTCACTTCTCAGACATATTTCTAATCCCAAATTCTTATATCCTACTCCATCCACGCTTCTCTCTCTTCTTCCCCCCCCAACTCACCGAGTCGAGGGGCTGAGCAGTTTCAGGCTCACAGCCGAGATGAAGCAGGTCCACCACTTGGGGCTCAAGAGAAGCAACCTTGCCACAGAGTTGTGTGCTGTTTTTAGAATGATCTTTGCGGACACATCCCTTCCTGGGAAGGTCCCTGTGCCAGAGATGAGCTTTGGCAGGCTCGCTGCTAATACGTCTACGACCTGGCATCGAGATCTAAAAACAAACAAACTTTATAGGCAAAAATCTCAATCCTCCGCGGTGGTTATTCGTTTTGTAAACGGCCTTGGTTGCGGAATGTTATGAAATTCTGAAACCTTTGTTTTGCATGAAATCCTTCGGACCAAAAGGCTTTAACAAAGGTATTTTGTTTTTATACACATTACATAACCCTTTCTGCCGTGAACTCAATATCGGATGACTAAGGTCGCACTGAGCTGGCGCTAAGCTGCTGCCTCGGTGTCCCTGGCACATGAACGGTTAAAGTTCACCTCCAGGTGTGTAGTTTCTGTACAGAGTCCAAAGATAACCAATAACAAGTTTTAACTCCTGAACGATCAGCAAAAACCAGTTGGTACCAACAAGTCCTATTGCAATATGTAAACTCGCATAACTAGATTTATGCTCAATAAACAGCCCAAATAGCGTCCCTACTCTTAATATGCCGCTTTGGGTGCCGCCAGTGGAAAAGAATGGTTGCCACTCTTGAAGCTTGTGGCCAGGTTCCACAGCGTGCCACCAGAATAAACAATAATAACTTGTGAGACCTCACCTAGAATACCCTGTGGGTCAAAGCTCCACAACCTGATTCTGTAACCCTTCTCGTTGCTGCATACGAAACTTCCCTGTTCCTATAAAACACCCGGGAAGAACCGATCCGATCACTCCCTTACCGGAGCCAGCGCTGCTGTATCATTATGACATAATAATGCAAGACTGGAAATTTCCACTAGTTCACCAGTATATGACCAGTACGAAAAGGCACCAATTGCAAATTTTCCACATCTAAAAAGCTGGAGGGCGCTTAAAGAGATGTTTGAACAGGGAAAGTCACCCAAAATATCACCACTGACAACGACGACGACGACGATAGCCTCCAGGTCCGCAGAAAAGGAGCGTTAATTGGAACAAAATGAGTTAAAGATCAGGCTTTTGTCGGGGATTGGTATTGTACGCCGCACCGTATTCAATGCTCAAGGAGGAACATTTTTCTCCACGGGGGACTTCATCTTTCCTTCGATGTCGGTAAAAATACTTTGGCCCGGCGATCCGTTTCGCATTGCTTTGTAGATCCTCAGAGCTAATAATTAGTTCGCAGATCATAAATGTTCTATATTGTCACATGATAACAACGAGGAATAATCACTTAGAGAGAGTATGAAAAGAGAAGAATTTAACGTCTCTACCGATTCCTCGCTTAAATGTCCCCTAAAAGTCCACCTTTTCATTAAATACTGGGAAAAATGTGATAGAAACCTAACAATACCATGATCTGAGTATTCTTAGATGTTCTACCTGCTAAACTAAAGCCAATAAACTGGGGATCATTCACTAAACTCAGAAACAATTCATCTCATATCAGTCCTGCAGAGCTCCGCGGTCTTCTCAACGTCTGTCCCAAAGCTCTCCCAGTTCTTCTAGGTTTTTGCCAAAAATATATTTTTCATCCGGCAGAACTCTCTTCGCCTTCTGCGGCAGTATGTGTTAATTTATATAAATGCCAGTGGATTTTGTATATCGACAATTTAAATGTTATTGTTTTATTCTTCATGGAGACTGCTGGCACTCTACAAATAAAATCTATTATAACATCAAAAGATATGGCATGCATGGGATTGGCTACTGCTGCTCCCATCGAATGCAAGTTATACTGAGCATGTGCATGAAACGTACTGACGAATGCTTCCTGTTTTCAGTGGAGGCAGCAGGGGAGGAGTTACACAAGATGGAAGTCACGTTTTCTAACAAAACACACTGGTATCCATGCCCAAGCGGACACAGTACTCCAGGACACCCCACAGGGCACAATTGCCTCCTGTCTGCCTTACCAGCCCCCCTCCTCGTCCATGTGCCCCTTTTTGTAGCGATGGCACTTCATAATGCATTGTTAACGCAACGAGATTCATTCCTTCATCCCCCGACGGCTCAATGAACTCCGCTGTTTTGTAATGTTTACAACGCACGCACGTGGATTACACACAAACAAAAATATTGTTATACTTTATACTTCCTGGGGAAAGAGATTGCTGCCACAAGTAATTATACGTAGTATGTCACACTGTTTCGATTATTAACAAACATAACAGAGGCGTAACTTCATTGTCTCAACGTTCAGCATTAATACATTCATTCATTAAAGCTACCTCTTGTTTGTCAATCCGTGTAAATGAATGAGAAGTATCTAAACGTTTGCAACATCTGTCGCAAAAGACTTTAATGAGTATGATATTCTGAACGCCCCCCCCTGCCTGAACCAATCAGCAACCAGGGAGATAATATAGGGGGAGATAACTTTATGCGTTTTAGCTAATTTTATTTAGGACCCCCTACCTTGTACGTCTCTGTTTTTCATTAGGGTTATTGTTTAGAAGAGATTTAGTTTCAAAGTTTACGTTGTGGAAGCTGAAATTATCTCCCATCTCCTCGCTCTATCCTTACAAAGGCTGCCTGAACCAATCAGCAACCTAACAACAGGACCGATTCATTTAATGGGGAGGAATAATCTGAGAAGAGCATGTTAATATGGCTGCTCCCGAAGGAAGGCACATTAGGTGTATATTACTGTTATTACATGGGCTTATTTACTGTGCTGACCTGTCAAATAATGAATTTAGTCTGTTTTAAACATATAACGATCTTTCAACTTATCTGTTTGGCCTCATCTATTATTTTGGGAGGGGTTAATTATTAAAAAACATCGTTGCGCAAAATTGCATGAATGGAATGCAGTTATTTCACTCGCTGTAATTGCCATTGGTACGGGACGGGCTGACTCATCGCGGCTGCGTTGGCCAGAGACGAGACAGTCTTGGCAGAAACTCGGGTGCTTTTAAAGGGGATGTAACCTGGATGGAGTCCAGTCATTTAAAGGGGGGGGGGGCGTCACATCAAAGCTTTTACCATAACTTCACTTACTGACGCTACTTCCAGCTGGTGGCTTAGACTGGTGGCAGTATGTGGCAGGGCCAGCATTACAGACTCATACTACACTCCTACTATAGAACAATGTATGTTAAAGTAACCTTAACCCTTAAATAAATACTTATCTACCACAGAAGCAGCCAATCAGTGGCAGGAAAGTGCTTTTTTTTTTTTAATTTAACGGCAGCACATGGGGGTCCGAATAGTCCCCGGCACCCATCGCTGCATGAAGAAGCTCTGGAGCCGACTGGAGGTAACTAAATCACAAGCATGGAGATGTTTGGCCGGACACATCTCCTGCTAGGCATTTAACGGCGGTGGGGGTAAAGGGGCAAACGCATATTCACATTCTGTAGAATCCCTCCACGTATTTACAAAACAGACAACGTGAACAAGAGGCCACGCAGCTATCATATGCATTAAAGGGCATGACACGTGGAGTGTCTCTAAGAATTAACTGCAACAGAGACCTTTCCATATTTGTTTTGTTTGATATTTTACCCTTTGGGGATCTGTTGGGGATCACTATAAGTCAAATGGTGGATCCAGACGTGGGCCTCCTTACTCCCCCATGCCTAGGGGGATACCAACTGTGCCCCACCGATGAGGCCAGTGAAGGCCAAAACATACATCTGGGGTAGTTGGTTCCCCCATGTAGGGGATACTTACCTCACGTTTCGGTTCTGGAATGCCCTTGTGGACTGATATCATGGTGGACAGCGAGAACTTGAGACCTCCCAAGCGAGATGCACCTTAGTACAGGCTATGAAGCGGCTGTCCATTCTTGGTCAAGCGTCTCATATTTGTCTTGCTTGAGATCGCTGTTTAATTCACATGAAGGACTATAAAAATGTAGAATTAGGTTGTAGATCGGTGTTAAATCACCTAAATCCATGAGTGGAAATTTCCCACTTTGGTTTTGTGAACTGAGACAAGCAAACTGTTTAGAGGCGGCCATTTTGTTTTCTAGAACAAACAGAGGAATGCCAGCGTTGTCTGGAACTAATGATGTATGATTTAGGGGTGTGGCCGCTGAAAACCAATGAAATAGCACCCGACTGTCTTAATTTACTGCTGCAATAAGTTTGAAAACATCTCTGCTTGGGAGAAGCTACAAGAAAATCCTTCAAAATGTGACTGCTTGTTTTATAACGATGATTTGTGAAAGTAGCACAAACAATCGTAGTAATTATCATCTATTTATATCCCTGGCCCGAGGCGGATGTACACCTTCTTAATGTTTAGTTTTCAGTGTATATTTCTACATAACATGCATATTATTGTAATTTGTGGATGAAAAATCTAGATCTAGATCAGGACATTTAAAAATACATTAACCCCGTTAATTTTGTGGATGACTCAATAGAAAAAGCAACAGCAAATTTTGTTATGTGCGCGGTGAAGTTCTACTCACACGTCATGCTTAATTGTAGACAACGGCCTAATTAATCACAGGAAAAAGCGTTTTATAAAGCCGTAATAGTATCGATGAAATCTGTGTAGATGATGCATAAAGGTCTAGTTTATTCATAGGAAATCTTGCTTTCTGTCCGTTTAAAATCATTTTGTCTGTCTGCATCACAAAGTTCTTATTGACATCTGTGAACCCCAGTGACTAGGTACATATTTATGAAGAGGTGCATACAATGGTGTATTCACCTTTATCCTATGCCTGACCTAAGGCAGCAACCTTAATCCCCTCCGCCTCATTGGTTGAAAAATACCCCTCATTTTAATACTCTGAAAAATACCCCTCATCTTATAATCGAGGTTGTCTTATAATAGGACCTCAAATAGAAGCCCCAGTGGAAGTTCTGCCAGAGGAGGAGGAGTCAGGTCCCCTGCAGCGCTGCGGGGATCCTCCTCTCTGTCAGCCGACGACAACCTGCGCTTCCGCCCGCCACTTCCGCTGTAGCTTCTATGATGGAGCACATGACCATCTGCTGCTCAGTCTTAGAAGCCTGGCTGGGGAGATCAAAAAATTCCCACTGAACCCCTTAAGCTAGACATGGAATATTGGAGACACACTATGTGACTAAACAGAACAATAGCGGTCTACCAACGGCCATGTGACAAGACAAAGAATAATGGAGTGCCATTTCAGACCCATGCGACTACACAGAACAACAAAGGTCTACCACCGGCCTATGGTCCTAGACACAGAATAATGGAGAGCTGCATTGAACCCATGTGACTACAGAGAATACATCACTAGAACCACATCACTAGACAAAGAATAATGGAGAGGGGCATCAAACCCAGATGACTACAACCAGAATAACGGAGAACAACAGTGGATACACATCGTCCGACCCACACAAATAGACATGGAATCAAATAGACATGAGAATATTGATTATCTATTGATGATAATGAAAAATACACTGGATCTGCTAGCACCCATTAATGCAGAAGCCCATCCAACCCATTACTTGCACAAACCAGGCATCACGCAACTTTATCTGTGGTAATGGAGAACCAACATGGCTCCAAGCATGATCACTTACTTCTTAGTCAAGAATCGTAATTAGAAATAAGACTCTAAAGGGTGAATGTAAGGTAGTTATGCTCTATGTGGGTCACTAGGAGTCAAAAGGTAGTAATCAGAGTAAGGAATGCGACGTGGCGTAACACAAGGGGTAAATTGTCATGGACGGTGAGCATATATAGAGCACATGCCCTTAAAGGAATGATATAAAAATGCGGTGAGGAAGGAATTCATTGATACGGAGAAAAGGGAGGTGCTGAGACAGATGGGTTTAATTTGGGATTACAGAGCCTTCAGCGAGTTTACGCATAGTCTCATAATTGTTACATGAGTCTATAGGTGATTTCCAAAGGGCTAAATATCATCTGATTAATTGTGCTGTCCCACCTACGCTGCTGAATTTAACACTTTTGTAACTAATTGCAGAATTAGAATAATTCCTAGCACGTCTAGATGCCCAGATTCAAGACAATTCAACAATAATCATACACAACCTGCGGACAGGAAGTAAAGATGGCTGATCCTATGGTATACATATCACATATATCACATTTACATTCTTTATTATATAACATAAGATTACACAAAGCGTTAGTGATTTGTTTTACATTAAAATACTTTATTATTGTACGTGGCTTGCAATTAAGGCAACTGTCAGCCTAGTAAAGGTGGCAGATGCATTAAAAAAAACATGGGGGACAAACCAATTTGGAATGGGGATTGGCAGAACGAATGTTTGGAAAGGTCACAGAAGACTTGATGGGCAGACTAAGAACTAAGCCAATAGGAGAAAAAAAGCCACTATGGCGATATTGACGGTCCTTACCTTTTTTCATCTGGCTCTGACAAGCAGTCCAGCCCGCTAAGATTCTGGTCCATTCAACGTAATTCCATCCAGAACCAATCAGAAGAGACCAAGGTGGGCTCCGCCCCCAGCTGCCCAAGGGTCATGGGGTAGATGGTTCACATGGAGATTACGCCTGCCGAAGGTAGAACATTCCCTCTTCGGACAGAGGGGGGGCGAGCAGGTGAGAAAAGTACCTTTCACAATGAGAGCCACTAAACAAGAAGAAAACAGGAGAAAAAGTTCAGCAAGTAAACAACTTAACACTGCAAAAACAACAAATACATATTAATTATATACACACACACACACACAGTGCATTAACCCACTAGTGTGTGTGTGTGTGTGTGTACGTGTACGGAGATACACACATACTTTACACCCTTTTAAACGCTGTAACAATTTGTTGTGTCTCAGACTTTCAATGAGAAATGCAAGTCTCCACTCCCCTGATTTAATTACTTAAACGAAGATCCCTTGGCAGCAGTTACAGAGTGTTGGAATAGCTCTCTACTGAGTATACACCTACATTAGGCAATATTTGGCAAGTCTTCCGGGCTCAACCTCCGCCAGGTCCCTACTCAGCCATCTCACAACAATCATGCCACCAATTCTCAGGTGGGTTCCTATGATTCACCTGAGACGAGGTTTTTATTATTATTATTATTTAAGATAGGATTCAGTCTCGTTTGAAGGCATGGCTGATCTAGACAGGGTTAGGGACTCTATATGGATCGGCTGGTCATCAAAGTCATAATGTATATAGAAACAGCAACAATATATTTACAACTCAAACTGTTACAGAAATAACTATAACTAGGACACAAAGTTTCATAACAAGTCACCGCGGCCGTTCACTTTTTCCTTACTACGTCCTCTTCCATCCAACACACAGAGCCGGGGAAAAGCACAGATCCAAATTGCAGCACGTAAAATTGTAGGTCAACATATAACATAAGAGAAGATTACAGGGAATTACATTTTTTGTCATATAGCTGAATCAAGACCTTCTACTTTGTAAACATCAGCTCCGAGTCTCAGAAATAAAGAGGACCACGGGCAGCTCTAAGCGTGCACTTGCCCGACGTGTGCATACAAGTCCTTCTCAAAGTACTATATACAAATGGCGAGTACTTATCCCAAGTGATGGGTTCCGGATTGATGGGTTGCCTTACCCCTTATAGACAGGCGCTTTTGAATGGGTTCTCTGCCGACAGAAAAAAGCAAGCATTTCCTGGACTTGGCTGAAAATTCTGCGCTGCCAATTGAAGGATATGTTGTTGACATTAGCGTTGGCACCTTCACTGTTTAGATCAAGTCACATTAATTTCAGAATTGGAACAGGCACACACACCCAGTCTGCCCACAAATACTTCCTTATTTACGAGCCAATTACGATATATTTCCTGCCGCTCAGCTCCAATGGATACACAGTATGGGAAAAAACCCTGGTAACGCCGGCTATTCTTCGGATAATAATGAAGCTTGAGACTGGTTTAAGCCTGCAATGAGTCAACTGTTTGTTACCGATCAACAGAGGTGTCTTTAACACCCAGACTGTACTATGGGCATAATGGATTAAGTAATGAAACAAGGATATATGGCGTCTATTAATGTAAAAAAGAAGTCATCCCATGCTCCCTGGAGAGAGTTTCTATGTGAAACTCTCTGCATGGCTCATAATCCCCCTACTCTTTTCTGTTCAGCAAGTGGGATTTGACTGGGGTGTAAAGGTCCGCTGGCACTTTAAGGACAGCAGCGTAAACATCTAAGGGCATGGCCACCTGCCGGTTAAATGGCCAGTGCCTGAAGACATCTCCCGACACCTTTCGCTTGCTGCCGCAGCCCGTTGATTTATCGGCTGCTGCCAAAGCAGATTGTACCTTTCCTAAAATTAAAATAGGTTTTAGAGTATCCCTGGTCCAGTCAGAGAAGTACATCATTGATTACGCATACAAGGGGCTGAATTCACATAACACATCAGTATAGCTGTCCTCCTCTGCTCCATACAACTGGTCCACGCAACATCTCCTTCAGCTCCTGCTAATGTATAAAACGGCCTACGACTAAAGTTCTTCTTGTGCTAAGTTAGTATGTATTGTACTAAATGCCACATCCTTTACATCCGGCTGTCTTAAATTAACTGTATGGAGTTTAGGGGAGAAACATATTTACAGCCTCGGAAACACGGAATCAGATGGCAGATAAAACACTGGGCCACCCATTGTGCTTTTTTTTTTTATCATAAAACCCCAGACCGTGTATGATATTACAGCCCTCTGATGTTTCAGATTTAATTGTGGCCCCAACAAGATGTCTTTAAGCACTTTTGCCTTTCTCTTGCCTGCATGGGTCGGCTTCTCAATTCATCCACAAGGCTTTCAAGGAGGACATCTCTTGAATCCTCTTCAACCTACTGAATCTCCGAAAGAGGTTTTGAAGATTGTATCTTTAAAGAAACGACTGTCTTTTCTCCTTTTCAAACTGAAGAGGTGTCGTTACATCTTAAATATCTGTTTCTGAAGAATGAAAGTGTCTCCCGGGCTACTTTCTTGTAATGACCTAACATCGTCAAATCACTAACTTTGGATAAAAACGAGTAAAAAGAAAAAGAGCCCAACAATTGAGTTGGAAGACAGGAAGGTTCTACATAAAGTCCCAACCATAAATACTAACTCCTGAATGAGTTACAATATCGTAGGACAAGGACAAGGTATGTTGAGGAAACCAGCTTTGTTGAGTTGAGGGCACGGTGGTTGACGTACCAACATGCGAGAAGGGAGCAGATTGATGGTCTATAAAAACCTCCAAACCCTGGAATAGGTGGAAACTAAAAAGGATGCCAACTATCCATTTAAAAAGACCATGTTGCTTTTGAGTTTCCCAACCAATGGGTTCTCCATGTGTTTGAGAATTTTTACTTTTTAAGCATAAACCTCAGGTTCACAAGTGGGAACTGAACTTCAACCAAGTCCATCCTGATGATATATCCATAGGGTGACATTAAGTCTTTTGTTACAACACAACTTTAAAATCATGGGTAATTTTCCAAAAGGCGGTAAATCACTCGTGTATGCCGCAGAGAAAGTCACTGTGACTGCCCCCCCCCCAAAAAAAAAAGAGCCTACGGGTCTGAGGGGCGTCTTCCCCCAGTCTCAACTCCCCCTCTCCAGGGTGTGAGTGCGCCGGGGTCTGCGTCTGGACTAACCGCAGAGTCTGCTTTCAACATAGAGGCTCTGCTGTAACCAGAGAAATATTCGTTGCTTTCCCCTTTGAAGGCGGCAAACAGGGAGAGGTCACGAGCTATATGTCAGGCCGAGGCCCCTCTCCAAATAATGGCAGTGCCTTTTAATGAAGGCAGACAGCGCCTACCATTTCATCTGTCCCGCTGGCGATATACTGCTCGCTATTACCATTTATTGTTTTATTTAGCACCGTCATATTCCGCAGCGCTGTACAACTATCATTCATACTACTGGGTATCAGGATACCTGGCAAATATCAATGTCATTTCTCAGGCTCTACATATAACACTAATGCAAATAAGTCGGTCTCCTGTCTCTCATCCGATATTACACATATATCTTACGTGTACACGGTGAATACTTCTACTCATCTGGGATCTATTTCCACCTAACAGAATACATTTTAAAGGAGGCCGTAACTGGGATAGGGTTTGGGGGGGGGGGGCGGTGTGATGGATTGCGATTTGCATTCCTTTATATAAATCCCTAAAAAAAAACAGAGGCTTTGTCAAGCCCCCAGCTCATTTAATCCACCCCGCTTCTGCTGAGCCCCCTGTCCATGCCATTTGGCTTCTGGGCACAATACGCTGGTCCTCTGCCCATACCACCCAGCTGCCAGGGCCCAGATCTGTTGCCTGGCAACCAGGCAGCCTAGACGCTACCAAAAGGAATACATCTCTATGAACTCTTCCGTCCCCTTGGCACCCAGCCATGCCACGAACGCTGCCAACCGAAGGCACAGAGAGGCTCGAATAAACTTTCTAATAGAACAGAGGCATAGAACATGCAAAAGGTTCTCGCTTTATAAGACCTTTGGGGTCTCCTCATCGTCGACGGTGTACGATATATATATATATATATATGCAGCTCGACAGGCAGGATGGATAAACCGCACTTGCCGCCAGGTCTTTGCTACAAGTTGGCAAGAAAATGTATATAAGACCAGTCCCCTTGTCTCTGTCCTTTACATTCATTTCCCCCCCAATGCCAGACAGGAGTCATTTCTTTAGACTTGGGAAATAAAATTAGAAAACACCCGTGTGAAATTCAGAAGATGGATAGGAGGAGGTACAGACAGTGGAAGGAGCCAAGCGGCTTCTCTCTGCCAGACCCACTGGGCTACCGAACAATCTGCCCTCTTTCTAAAGATGCTTGAGGGGGGGGCAGGAATTCCAGTTGCGGGAGTCAGGATTTAGTGAATTATAGAGGAGAGAGACGTGAAGGGGACAGAGCCCCACATAAAGACTTCAGTCTGCAAGAACACGGCTCCCGCACGGGATGCTAAACCTCCCCAATGCTGCTTTTACATTCTTTAAATAGATGCTTACGTACCCCATGATATAAGTCCCTCTCAATGATCACATTACTCTATAGAATATATATATATAATATTAAATATGACTGCTAAGCATTCTCTGTTCCTCTATTGCTTTCCTCCCCTAGCTGTTTACACATACACGTCTATGTTTTGTTAAGTAAAACAAAAAAAAACACAACCTCCTATTACTTCATATAACACCTCAGTTACTCCCAATAACAACTCCCTATAACTCTATTAATACTCCATATAATACCTACCTGTTACTCCTTATAACAACATCTATAATTCTCCTATTACTTCATATACCACCTCCCTGTTACTCCTTCTAACAACTCCCTTTAACACCCCTATTACTCCATATAACACCTCTTTGTTACACCTTATAACAACTCCCTACAACTCTCCTATTACTTAATATAACCTCTACCTATAAGTCATCCTACTGCTCCATATAATCTTCACTATGACTCCTCTTATTATTCTGTATAACATGCCCTATAACCCCTCTCTGTCACTTAATGGAACCCCTGCCTATAACTGTTCCAATTATAACCAATAATCCCACCTATTACGCCATATATCCAGGGCCATCGACAAAACGACCAACAAGAAGTCAAGTGACATGAGAACCCTTCATTTCACCAGCTGACCAACCTGGTTGACCGTATGCATGGACTGCTTCCAGCCATGAAGACACTGATGGATCAGGACATTGTAAACAACCAGCTAATGTCTCACAACACTAAACAATAAAATAAAAAAAGATGTTCATCAACCAAGACTGGAGGGACGAGGAACCGTACTCCGAAGATGATGTTTATTGAAATATCCTTCCATATGTTACAGAATAATGTCAAACTGTTCTACCTAAAGCTTAAATATTTATGAAGCATTCTTTTTAATGGGTTCTGGAGCAAAACACAAAACCTCTTTCATAGTTAAATAATACTTCTGACCTCATTTAAAATACCAGGAATAGCCCAGGGCATTGAAACTTCATAAAGACCATGCAAATAGGTAGCCATGTTTACGTAATATGGTCTTTACTTCCAAAATCCATCATGATTAGTGAGATGTGAATTTTAGCTGGTTTGGCCTGTACACATCTCAAAACAACAAGTTGGAGGCATCTCCAGGTGGGGTGCAGCTTAATAAAGAGCGCCCTATTACAGAGGGTGTCCCTCCACACTCCTCTGCTCACATTGGCCTGGCTGTCTCTATGGTTACCACTTTATTTCCCTATTCTACTGCCACAAGAGTGAGTCAGAGCATTGGTGACAAGAAGGACCAAGCAAGGGATGGGGAGTGCAGCAGACACTGGAACACACAGAGCGAGAGCGCCAAAACAGAGAGAATATGTGGGAAGCAAGACAGAGATACTGACCAAACACAGGAGACACTATTAATAAAGAAAATTACATTTGAGGACGAAGAGGTACAGAAAGGCATAGAACCCTTTCAGAGTTTCCACAAGATCTGAATTAAGACATTGGCCTATACGTACAGCCCACGCACTGGGCTATGATAGGGTTAATCTTTAAAGGGTCTCAGATCATCGTTTAGATTGTTCCATCCTCTGGATAGGAAAACAAAGAGGCCCAGAGATTATAGAAGAGGAACATCTAGACCTTCTTCATCAGAAATGATGGAGTGACTGCTAAAGAATCCTAAAAAGTGACTCTAAAGAACACAGTTCCTGAGCATGGAATCATCGTACTAGAAAACTCTTCCACCAGTTTCTCAGTCCATGGTTAAGATTTATGCGGGAGGGAGGAAGCGGGCCCCCTGAAACAAAACCCAGGGCATGGAAGGAGTTAAAACTCTGTAAAAGCTGTAGGTTCAGACAGTGAGTGCATTAGGGGCCATAACTCATTGTTCTGTCTGGGCTGTAGGACATTAAGGGATCAATGAAGTGTCCCAGGGGGCTAGGTGGAAGAGTCAGTAGATAATAAGGGGTAAGGAGGCCCCTTCTGCCTAACACAATGATAGAATAGTTGAGGAGGACCATGATGGTGCAGTGACTACCGAGTTTAATCAGATCCTCAGAAGAAGTAGAGTGTGAGCTTGGAAAGGCAGAGTAAAACAGGAATAGCAGAGAGGACTTCAGAGTAGCGTCGACCAACAGAGCAGGAGCAGTCTATTTGGTTTCGGCACTAAAAAAGAGGTTGGAGAAACACTGGAACATGGAACGTCATCGTTGACAGCATGGGACAAAACACGAGCCACCATCACGATGGTTTACAAGAAGGTTTAGCACAGGCATAGAGGAGGGTCTCAATGTAGAATGTAGATGTATTACCCGAAATGCTATATGTGGGGTAGGTAGAGGAATGGCACATTGATGTACGCATAAGTCATAGTCACTCGTGGATCTGGACTGAATTCAAAGCTGTGTGTTTCATAGCTCAGAATATAAATGGTAGTTACTACTGCAGGGCAAGCAAAATGCGTAAGTGACATTATTTGCTCAGAGGACAGACAGAGAGAGTTAGGGGGTTAAAACCTGGAACAGCGAGGGCTGAGATGACAGATGTGAGTGTGCGGGGTGAATAAGACTAGGATTATAGGAGATGGCTGAGCAGCAGTGTGCAGCTGCACTGGAAATATTCTGCATGCATGGGGTCACTACCCAAAAGCAACACTCGCTGCTGCTCAAACATAACTTAGGTAGAGGTGTAGTGACAGAGCAGAATGTGTGGTCTGGCATGGTCGAGCCTTTAGAAGAAGGCGATACCTTTTATTGAGCCTATATTTCTAATATAGAGTCACATGCTTTTGGGACCTCAGATGTCTCTTCCTTAGTTGGAATAGACCCATCGATTAGGGGACAGCACAGAAACAGCAGAAGGACTGAGCCGGCGACTCGGGGATCAATGAATTGCAGTAACGTCCTGCAGGACAAGAAGGGGTCAGCAAGATTTAGGACTGCACCTGCTCTCCCTATCCTCTTTCCTGGCCTAATCCCTCATTATCATGGAGAGCGCGGACTCTTACTTGTGGCGGACGTACACACATGAATAAGGACATGCAATTAAATTAATGCATAACAACACCACGCCTGGAAACATAAACATGTTAATCTCACATGCGTGTCACTAGAATGTGCATCCTTCTCTGTACGTATGCTGTTGGATATATGGATATAGGTGCTTCTTTTAGGAGTGGGCTTTTTAAGGATGACTTTTATACCACTTGCAGTTGAAACCAATGGGCACTCTTTTGGCGTTAGACCCCCCCCCATGTGACATTTGCCGAGCCGCTGCTGGAGCTGACTGGTGGTAAGTAGATCACGTGTCGGGAGATGTGTTTGGTTGAACATATCTCCTGCACAGAAAATAGATGGCGGTGGGCAAATGCATGCGGGGGGGGGGGGGGTTCTGCAGAAACTCCAGGGACACCGCTTCAATTTAAAGGGACCTCTCAGCTTTTATATGCATGGAAGTGGTTGGAGTGTCCCTTTAAATACCCAGCGTAATATTGATACTTATGATATCACAGCGACTCCCCAATTAATTTAAGGCCTAATTCGGACTTCTACTGGGATTTGGGTCATGGTTTGAAAAAGCGAACCTAAAGACGTTTCTTGGCTCTCCTTAGCTTACAATGTGACTCCGCGAGCTGCAGCGGTTGGGGGAAGCGACTGCCTGTGAATGTAAAGAGGGTGGCTGCTGGCAGCCTGGACATTACCATGGGCTGTGTCACCAATGCCAATGGAAGAGAAGGTGGAGAAGTAGTGCAGAGGGGGTACTGTGAGTCTGTCTTGGGGGCCCCAAGGAAAACAAGAGATAATAGAGGCTGGGGAGAGAAGAATGCGCGCGAGAGAGCCAGAAAAGCCATGGATTTAAGGGGGAGAAAAAAGTACATAGAAATATAGACTATGGACGGATTTTAGAAGAAGGCTGAAAAGCGGAAGAGATAAAAAGTGGGTATAAAAATGAGAGAGGACTAGTAAAAGGTAATAAGATGAAAAAGAAAAAGGCAGACAGGCTTTGGGAAACGAGAGACAGGCGCTGGGAGAAATGATCCTGTTTATTGTAACGTATGTCAGTCTACCACGAGGCGCAGGATAATGTGCATCAAATAAAAGCAAGGGGAGGATGGGAGGGAAACGACCGAGAAGAAGAGAAAGGTAGGGAGAGAGATAAGGTACGTGGAACATGGGGAGAGCACAAGCAGGAGAGACGCACGGGAGGCTGGGGGCGACGCGGGCAAACAGTGAAGAAGGGGGGGACGCAGGGGTGAGAGACTGTGAGGAACCAAAGAAATAAGGGTGAGAAAGAAGAATAAAAGGGAGAGCAGGATTATGGCGCGAGAGGGAAAGAGACACGGAGATGTGTAAATTGATGGAGTGCATAAAAAGAGACAGAGAGGATAAGATAAAAGGCAGTGCTCCCCTTTTTTCCTCCTCCCACCCACCCCACAGTAGCAGAGCCGCAGGGTGCACCCCCCTCGTCCCTCTGCTATTGATAAATACATTAGTGTGTGGGATACGGAGCAGCTGCAGAGCTGGCAGAGCAGGGGTTAACCCTTGCGATACCACGCAGTCCAGAAAAAGGGAGAGACGTTCTTCGTCAGATAAAGAGTTAATGGCGGAGTCTTACCTTTCGGCTGTGACTTCCACGTGGTTTATGGAGGCAACTTTTTGCAATCAACAGCTGCTTTGTGTTTGCTGCATGAAAATCAGACATGTCTGCAATCCAGCGACTCTATACATACACACACACGCATACAAACACGGGTGCACATATGAGAGTGTGTGGGTATAAATATATGGAGTCTGCACAACACATTTGTGTTGTAACTTCTGCTTTAAAAAGTGAGGCGCGCCTGCACTTCTTGCAAACACATCATCGCTCTTTCATATAACCCTTCATCTTAGCCCGGGGTTTATTAGATAAAAACTGATTAGGTATCACTCACATGTACGAGCTGATAAGAATCAGACCGATGAATAAAACATGAAGAAGTAGAAATGCGGGCTGCGTAAATAAAAACGCACATACAGCATTCGCACATGTAAAGGACGAAGCCAAGAAAAAAAAAAACTACCAAGCTTAGGGGCTCGACGGCGAAAACAACCTCAGACCTCAAAAAAGTCTGGGCGAGCCAGATGCTGGCAGAGATGTGAGTTTGTGGACGATGGTGGAAAGTTATATCATGAGGAGAGGGGACCTGGGCCTGGAAGATGAGAAGGACGCAAGAGGAGACAATGCATAGCTCCCAAGTGTCCTGGTTTTCTCATGCCTGTTGGATGCAGTCCGGCTACCAACCGGTGTTTGCGGACGGTGTGGATTATGGGTCCGTTGGGAGATCCTCTGATCTGCCCAGGAAGCTGTAAATTCAATAGAGGTCTGTGCTGTTACAGCAGCTCTTGTGTGACGGAAGCTGAGAGCCACAAGGTGGCTCTTCAGGTACGGTGGGCAGCTGGACCTCCCTTGACCGCACCCTCTCCCAGGTCCAGCAAGATCCTTTTAGGAGCTGATGAGACCCCTCACCGCATGTAACCACATGACACAAGTGCCTAGATCTGGACAACTAAAATGCTGGGGGGGGGTATGGAAACAGGAGAGAAGGTACCATCAAAGGGGGGGACCATAGAGTGCAGGAGAACGAGGTGTGGAGCAGAATGTACCGGTAACATTTTGTTAAGGTCTTCTAAATCAGTCTTCGCCGGTGCACATATGTGTCTACTGCATACCTCCCAAGTGTCCCTCTTTAGGAGCTCAGTACTTCCATTAGTAGTATCTGTTCCATAAAAGGCTTTAGTTGGTGGTGCTCATCTTTAAGATGTTTTTAGTAGCCCATCGCAGGAAAACAAGTCCTCTGCACCAACAGGAATCCCAGGACGCCCTTCTGAATCTAAGACACACTTCCACCTACACCTAGAGCACTAAATATAGCCTAAAAAAAACATCAGCCCCATTACTTCGGAATATTCAGACCTCACCCAGAAATAATTCCTTCGTAATAATAATCATTCATGTCACCCGTGGCTTTTCTCAGGGGCGCCTTCATTCTAGTCTGTAGCCGCATAAAGAGGCCACTGAAAAGGTGAAAAACTTTTTTGGGCAGAATATTTTCTTTTTTCTTGTTTCAAATTTTTTAGTTATATTTAAATGGCGGATCGGCTTGGTTTTCTTTGCTTAAGAAGACCGAGCGCTGGGTTAATGTTTGTCTGTAACCAGAACCTTTGACAGGCGATGCTTCGCTGAATGCCTGACAAACAGGGGCTGGGGATGGGACTCCCGGGTGAGCAGGTCGTGTTATATAACTCAGCGCCACGTGAGCCACATTCTTTTGATCCACTAACCCGGATACTGCGGCACTTGGGTTACAGATCGCTTGGATGTTACTGGGGCAAGAGAACCGTGGAACACGCACAACATACACACGGGCGTTGTGAGGACACGGAGGTGGCCTGCGGTGGAGTCCGTGTATTCCAACCGCGCAGATGTCCATGTGATGCACACGGACGTGATTGGTTATTCTCGTAATAAATATGAAGTGGTAGCCGGACTAGGGCGTCAGGGAACCAGAAGGTCTGGCTATGGCAGATGGCTACCAGGCCTCTGAAATAGGGTGACCACATCGGCCATGTTTTACATATCGCTGACCACCCCAGATAAAATGCTGCCCTGCAGTATGTGGGATGTACAGATTCATGGAAAGAAACCAATTATTCAGTTATACATCCCTCATACTGCAGGGCAGCATTTTATCTGGGTTGGTCAGCAATATGTAAAAAATGTGTGTGTCCCAGAAAACATGGCTGATGGTCACCCTACTCTGACATAGGGTGACCACATCCACCTTTTTTCCCATGTTGGGACTTCATTTCATTTCCTCCATTCTATCCGGTAGAACGTTACCTATGAAGGTCAGCAATATACGACCAGGAAACAAAATGGCCGATGTGGTCACCCTGCTCTGAAGCAGTCATTTTGATCTGTGGGCAGGAGACTGGTATTAAACTCCGCCCACTCCCTACTCAGTTCATGCCACTGGCTCTTTCATGGGTCCTGCAGCTAGCCATGCCTTTTATGGCATAACTCCACCCTTCCTGGCTTCAAAATGAGCGGGGGAGATCTGTTAGTAGCCAGCACTCCGAAGGTTCCCAGGGAATGGGCGGGCCGAAGAGTCTGTAATGGTGGATCTTATATAAGGACTGCCCACTATATTTACAATGACTCCATTTTTATTATGGTCAAGATCTCCTACCATTATTTTTTTACAATAATTTAAACAAATACACCTGGAAAAATATGAACTAGAAATTAGATCACAGGAACAAAGAAGCTTTATAATGTATAAGAGCAATCCAAGGTACAAAGCGCCAAAAGTTGCGCTGTCGCCATAGTAATCTGTGAAAGGTCTCTGGTAATCGCTTTATGGCTTTGCCGCCAATATCGCAAGAAAAAAAAGGTATGACGCCTGAAGTTAAAGCAGCCATTTTGAATAAACTGAAACCATCGCTGGCGTTTTTAAATGGCTAGGCCTTGGAATGGCTGAAGTCTACCCACTGCCGAATGAACGTGCAGAAGCGGGCCAGGAAGGGCGGAGAGGCCTAATATTAGTTATAAGTGCGCTAAATGCAGCGTGGGAATCACTGGACTGCAGCGTCGCACTTCAATCACATGCAGATCCACATCTTAATCTTCTTACTAACTCAATCCATATAAGAGGGGGTGGGGAGCGGGCACGGGAAGGGAGAGACGTTTGAGCAATGTACAGGAAAGAAAGGAGTGAGGGAGGGCTGGGGTCCAGGGGTAATGCCAAGGGAGAAAAGGAAATGGACGGGAGAAAGTGATGGAAAGAAGAACAGAAATGGAGATAGAATGGGAGAGCGGAAGAAATATGGTCAGGGAGTGACAGATCCACAGAGAGGAAGCGGGGAGGAAAGAAACAGGAAGAAACAATGAGTAAGAGGAGAAAGGTACCGGGAGACAGTGAGGAAGAACGAAAGGGCCAACCATGATCTATCCAACGGTGAAAGCCGCTGGCCTATGGCTATTACGTGAAGGCTTATGGCCAGGAAACACTGCAGCCATCTCTACAGCATCCACAACACACAGCGGCTGTCAGTCTATCGCGCCCAATAATAAAATGCATCGGGAAATAAAATTATAAGATACATTTCTTAAAGGATCCCAAACGCAGGCGCTTGTCTTTCGGGGCTTTCGTTATTCTTCTCTGGATCGGCATGTAGACGGCAGACATTAAATATGGAAATGCTTGTAACTGGGCCACGCATCGCGCTGAAAAGCGCTGCCTGTTTAATACTCTCTGCCTGACTGACCGCTGTGTCCTCTGATTCTCAGTCATGTGACACAAACACACTTCCTGGGCCTCCGCTGCCGTGAAGGGGTTAAGGCGAACAGAGTGCGCGCTGGAGGTTCTAAAAATAGAGGAGGGAGCGTCTAAGGATGCAGGAAACAAGAGCACTGGCTCGACCCCTGCACTGCCAGGCACCTGCAAGCAGAGCACAGAATTAACCCCTGCACTGCCAGGCACCTGCAAGCAGAGCACAGAATTAACCCCTGCACTGTCAGGCACCTGCAAGCAGAGCACAGAATTAACCCCTGCACTGCCAGGCACCTGCAAGCAGAACGTAGAATTAACCCCTGCGCTGCAAGCAGAACGTAGAATTAACACCCGCACTGCCAGGAATCTACAACCAGAGTGTAGAATTAACCCCTGCACTGCCAGGCAACTGCAAGCAGAGCGTAGAATTAACCCCTGCACTGCGAGGCTCCTGCAAGCAGAGCATAGAATTAACCCCTGCACTGCCAGGCACCAGCAAGCAGAGCATAGAATTAACCCCTGCACTGCCAGGCACCTGCAAGCAGAGCATAGAATTAACCCCTGCACTGCCAGGCACCTGCAAGCAGGACATAGAATTAACCCTTGCTCTGTCCGGCACCTGGAAGCAGAGAGCAGAATTAACCCCTGCAATGCCAGGTGCTTCCAAAGAGAACATACAATTTACCCCTGTAATGCCCTTTACATAGAAACAGGATGCTAAATTAACCCCTGCAAATCAAGTCGAATTAATGCAAGTAACACCAGGCGAGTGCCAAGTTAACCTTTGCCATGCCAGGTACCTGAAAAGAATGTGAAATTAAATCATACATACAGCACAGAATTAACAGTTACTTAGTGCAAAATTAACCCCTGCTCTGCCGGCACATAAAGAAATATATCAGAATTATTCAGTTCACTGCAGAGCCAGTCACCTGCTGATAGAATTAACCTCGGCTGTAAGAGGCACCCCAAATGGAGTACAGCACTAACTCCTACATAGCCCAGCATGTGCAGAAATACAATTAACCCCTGCCAGGCAGCTGAGAAATTGAAAAATTCAGAGCCCATACTGCATGGCACCAGCAGAGAATATGTGTGTGTACATGGCTGGATAAATAACCTCTTCACTGCCAGATTCTATCTGCAGAATGACTTCAGGGTTAACATACGCATAGTCAGCCACATGAAGAAATATGCAAACATTAACCATTGTGTTGCCAAGCTCCATCATTATGAAAGCAGGATCAACAACTACAGAGTTAACATTTTGCAGATCCAAGCGTTTTCACAGTGAGAACATGGTTTACTCACGCAGTCGACATTAAAAGCGCAGAAGCTGCCATCACAGTAATGTTGCCAGCTATTACGGACACAATTGATGGAGATTTAACAGGCATCTGACTCTATAATGCATTCATTGACTGAACTATGCCATTAAGGTTTTTCTGGAGCCTTCAATGCAATCAGCTGTACTGAAATTTCCTGGAAAGTCCAGTACCTGTGGAAAGAGTGCAAAATTAACTCCTTAGCGTCTACAGAGACGGATATATGCTTTTACATTAATGCCATAGTAGATCTACAGCTGTGGTGGATCTCAGTGAGGGTCTCCGGGGTCTGAGGATGCGAGGGACCCCGATACGTTGGCCCTTCACAATGAACAATCAATTCCATGAGATTATGTCTTTCATCTTTGTCCCATAAAGTAAGGTGACCAGATGGTTCCTTTAACCGGGGATAAAGCACGTATCACGCAGGGCAGAATTAATTTGAATGCAGATCTGGAGTGCATGTATATCTGCTCTTTGATGGGTTTCTTGGTGGTTAGGGGGTAATAGGAAACAGATTAATACGTTTTTCACAAGATCTGCTTTAACACATCCACACTTGGGGATCGCCATTGCTCGCAGTAATGTGATACTTGGGTACAGCACACACACACGGAGGTGATCGCTTTATGGCAGAAATGAAAAGTCTACGTTACAGCCTTTCTCTACAGACCTTGGTGAGTGAGGATTAAGACCGGGGTATTCTGTTGTTTGCCAGTATGTGATAAGTCAAGAAACTTAAAGAGTTAGTAAAGCAAAATAGTAAATCTAAATATTGTATTTTGTAAACTGTCGTCATTTTGAAATGAAAACACAATTTGTAATAATAAATTATTGCTTTTCCATGCCCAAATATACTTAACCCGCCCCTGCCAGGGAATCAAAACTACACCAGAGGGGCGAGCGCACCACGCTTCTTTGCCGTGAGCTGCCGTTGACTTTTTTACGCCCCTTCCATAGGTTGGTGAATTAACCCCCTACCTGCCAATGCGGCATGCACAGCGCTAGTTCATGACCCCTTTGTGGGATTATCCTCCCTCCCAGCAGCAGGTCCTCACACGCAGATGCACGGGAAGGCAAAACCATACCTTTCCCCTGATTTAGTCAGTGAAATGATTTAACCCTTTCACCGCAAAAGCCACCCGCTATCGCATTCCGCGTTACTTTTTTGGCTCATGGGAATACAGAATTTGGGAAGGTAACTTTTAAATGCAGCCCGTGGTGCGCCCATTAAAGGCGTCCTCCTTTTAAAGGTTTAAATCTGGTCACTCTTAAATTGCGGACTCATTATACAATGTCCCATATTTTATAATCTATGTCCATAATTAACATAATTATGTGGAGTTCATTAGTTTTTAATTGCTGCTCATCATCATCACAGGTGTAATACGTTAATAGTTGGTTATCTAAGACATTCTTCATCATTATATATTTCAGCATGTATATCATCGGTATACGGATGCTCTGCACTATTATATGACGCAGCATGTATATTATCACTGTATATGATGGAGCATGTATTTTATTAGATTATACAACGAGGCATGTATATTGTATGACAGTATGGATACTCGTCATCATTGTTATACAATGTAGCATTTATTGTATCACAGTATGGATACTCTGCATCATTGTTATACAATGTGGCATTTATTGTATCATTATAGAATGTGGCATGTATGTAGATGGACATCAAGGACCAGTGTTTTGTTTCTTTGTAAATGGTTATTAACCCCGGTATTCCATTATTATGCACAGACATGGTTATCTCTGTATTAGATCACCAACTAATACATCAGCATACAAAGAAAGTGCCACAGGTAACCTGCCCATAGTATAATCCACATGGGTCATAATGAGTGAATGCGGGTGTTATAAACTGTAACTCATATCACCCCCAGCAATCAGCTAATGCAATCTCATCCGCTAGCCTGATTTAAGTATGTAAGTTGGTTAGCGGTAAGCATCAGCTTGAGTGGAGGAACCCCGAGACGTCTCTGCGGTCTCCTTACGTTAGGTTTTGATCCCCGGCTGCATCCTGCGCACCGGTTTGGTCACCGGGAACCCGAACCCTTTATGTCTTCCTACCCACTGAACAATGAACTCTCCGCAAACAAAAAACTTGTTGTGTTGTTTTAGCAGAATCAAGAACCTGAGATGTTAATCAAGAGGATTATTCCAAGCAAGGAACTCATCAACAAATAAAATGCTTAAATATTTTTCCACGTGTCTGCTGGCAACCAGATGGTCCGAGCTCAAAGGTGCCTGATACACGTGGCTCTTTCCCCTAATGGAAATCCTGCACTGAGCCCCCCCCTTTGCACATAACCTACCACAGTCATAACTTCCGTAGTTTTATTACCCTCTCTTTCCTTCCTCTCTAATTGTCGCTCAGACATCCACTCACAGAATGGTGTCTCCCCTCCTGCCCACCTCACCCTGTATCAGAAGAATGGCACCGGCCCCCCTGGCCAGCTGACGTACGTCTGTACAGCTTGCAGCCCGTCGCCCTCACCTACACCACCTCGCTCCCAGTTTCTCTCCAGGTTCCTCTCGAGGAGTCAAGACTCACCCTTACCTTCTTTCTAAATCTCTTCCCTTTCCTCCAATCTCACCCTCCTACCCTTATCTCCCACCACGTGTCCCCGCCGCCTCCATCGCCCTCTCTCTGGAGTTTTCTATTTCCCTCTCATCACCCTCGCCTCTCCCTCCCCTTACTGCCTCCAATGTGTCACGGGGTAAATTTCCGTGTCGCACACAGGCGCTCGTGGTCACCCTCCTCCTGACTCAACACAACGGCAAGACTTACTGCAGCCATAAAGGGACATTCTTCCATAACATTTAATAACGAGACATCATTACTGGACAGGGTTCTATGTGTTACGTATATATATTTATATATATATATATATATATATATATATATATATAAAATAATATATATATACTTTGTTTAAAATAAATGTGTTTTTAGGAATTATTTTAATGTGTATTATTATTATTTATTGTTTGTATATAGCACCATCATATTCCGTGGCGCTGTACAATGGGTAATAACAAGTAGTATATAACATAACAATTTGACTTACAGAAACAACAGGTAAGGAGGGCCCTAGGAGCTTACAATCTAGAGGTGTATCACTTTCATCTATCGAAATATCCTGCTGCGGAGCTCACACTCTAAAGACGTAAGACAGGCGCGTTTCTAGGCTGCTGAGCTTGCACTTTGCGTATAATGCGTAAAAGCCCGGAGCCGTTGCTCGTTGAGGGCGTGGGTCTTGGCACCGGGGCTCCGTCACAGAGCTGGCCTGTTTTTGGGACGCACGTGGCCGGCTGTCAAATCGACTGGCAAAGGATCAGCGCCCAGGTCACATGACCTGGCACAGGCGAGGGCTCCACCCCCCCCGTTAACATCGCAGAATGGAATAACCATCTCATTAACCCATTATTACACAGCGCAGCACCGCGTGGATACGCCAGGCAGGACCGCGACCCCCCCCCCAGATATTACCGCACGTTACGGGGATGCACAGTAGTCCCAAACTCATAATAGCCGCCGTGTTTCCTGCACGTACGGCTAGATGTGTATTTACACCTAGATTTTACGGCTCCAGCAGCTATTGGGGAGTCAGAAAGAAAAATGGGGGCTTTTAAAAGCTCAAGGGCATGGGGAATATTTGAATCCATTCTGTAAATGTCTGCCAGCGGGACTCCGTTCTCCTAAAGCCCACGTCTCATTGATGCCAAGTATTATTGCGATTATAGTAATCCCGCTGCGTATTAGTACAATAATAAACGCCCCGCGCTGCACAGTAACACACTGTTTATACACTGATAACGAGCATGCGCCACCATATAATGATACTGAGTATCCATACACCGAAAACAAGCGTAGGGCAAAGCATAAAGATACAAGTGATCAAGAACGCACTACGCTGTATAGTGATGCAGAGTATCAACTAAGGTGTGATACAGAGTATATAGAGACCGACGAGTAACACAAAGCATTGTATAGTGATACAGTGTATCTGTATACAAACAACTGACCCGCAGCACTATAGAATGATACTAAGTATATACATACTGACAGCTAGCGCTCAGCGGCTACAATACACTGCTGAAATGTATGGCGGCGCCGAGTATCTATACACAGCAATGAAACATTCTGTATGCAACGGAAACCAACTGGCCACGTCGTACAAGAATGAAGAGACTATGCGCTATATGTATACGCCACGCACCGAGAACAATGCACGCATAGTAATGTCCGAGGGAGTGGGGTGAAAAGCGGAGGGGCGAGAAGGGAGCTGAAGGGCGAGAGGAACAGACCATTAGGGGAACATAAGCGACGCTCGGCACACAATGGAAATGAATGCGAGGGCAGACACTCTTGGAAAAGAATCCAACTCCATTCCCATCAATGGATTCTTAGCTAAGTAAACGACCACACTGCTATATAAATAAATAAATATATATATATATATATTCGTTATTATAGATCAAATACTGTATAACTAAGGCGTAGATCTCCCTCTGTGTGTCTTTTAAGTTAATGATATTATTCATTCGGTTTATTGGTAACTCCTGCCTTGTAATATTGCTATGGAATCTGCTGGCTCAGCAATAAAATGTAATTATAATAGAACGATGACCATTTTCTGTTAAGTTGTTATTATCAAAGTTAATAATCATTGAACGCGGAGGCTATTTCGGCAGCAGCACATACGCGTGTTACCTGCCAAAAGCTGCCGCCGGGTCACAGGCATGGCCGCTCACAATAATAGATCGAAAAACGAGCAAAATAGGGAGAAGCCAGGAAATGCGTCTATAGAGATCAATAGCGTACAGAACAAATGTACCAACGGCCACAGCTGTCCAGGTATCCGACCTTTAAAGTCTATTTAAAAGCCCTGGGTGCTAAAATGATGGAAACTGAAAAAGCAGAGATCTCTACTGGTTTTCTAAAATTCTCATCAGCGTAGCTCTGTAAAGCGAGTAAATAAATGGTGGCCTCCTACAGCAGCTCATGGTGTGTAATATGCTACATGTCTTATACCATGCATTGAAAAGGACTCGGCAATGTCCCTTTAAAACACAACAATGCCAGCAGCTCTACATCCTTGGAAACTCTTTTAATCCCCCCCCCCCAGTAACTCCCCCAACAGCACAAGGTTCCCCACCGTGACACCAGTCCACAGCTGTCAAAACCTGTTTGCTCGGAGGTTCAGCTTCCTCTGCCTGCGGGGAGAAAAGTACGGGCCCTAAACAAATTCTGGAGAAATCCCGCAGACCTGCAGACTACTACAACCATGCAGGGTCCCTGCCAAGGGCGAGAGGGGGGCACAGCAGGGTTACGTTAAGGGGTAACCTCTGCCATGTAATGTACAGGGGTCATATGCTATAGGGAATGCAGAATCAAAAAGTGCTTAACTATAATTAACTTTTATTGGGTTAAAATGTAGGGTCCCACAGGCTCCCTGGACCACCAAGGGCTCTCCTTCAGGTGCGAGACATCTCTGGGTCAACAGGAAGAGGTTACACGAGTATACAACATCACAATTATCTTTAATGCTCCGGAAACCATAGACATTTAGTTACACGAGGAGTAAAGGAACGCAACCGAGCAGAGGATTGTTATTGCGTATGTTCAAAAGGACGGAGCCATAAAAGATCGCTCTCATTCCCGACTATCCTTTGAGTCAAAAACACTCACGATGATGATTGCGGAGTAAATGATTAATGTGGATTTTCACTAACATGAACCTTGGCGGCTTCGAGGCATTTGAACTCGCCGAGGTTCCGTGTCAGCCTTGACGTGACCAAGCTGAGTGGAATGTCCATGGTGACCTACAGACGGAAGCTCAGCCTGGTCCGGTCTTCCAGAAGAGGTGGAAAGACGAGCGACGAGGGTCTGCGTTCACGCGGCGTTATCCTAATGGGTCTGACCTACAGGGTAAGGGTGATGACCTCTGCTCTTTAAGCTCTATTGAACACTATTAGCTCAGTCATAACAATGAGCCGCTTTGCTTACCTGAACATGAAACGAGCAAACAACCCACGAGATCCTGAAGGCTGACACACGTAAATCTATCCAACCGCAGCAGATAAGAGCCACGCCATGGCCCTTCCAAACCGCATTATCCCCAAAAGACCCTCCCAGCCTTTAATAGAACCAAACTCACTTAAAAACAACTACTCACAGACGCTACTTTTCGTTCATCAATCGCTACCAATGGTTCGCTTTAAAAAATAAGGTGGCAAAACGAATATATATATTCTTCCAACTGGCCCTCCCAGCGTCACCGAGATGCCTCCACGTATTTTCGGGCGCACCTGCCGCGCAAACAGCTGCTGCGCTGGACACCGTTTGGAGTCACCAACACACAACCTTCAATTACCCCAATTACATAATTGCACTCAGTCACAACACGGACGGGGCAGACAAAAGGCGGGGAGGGGAACTTTACCCTCTACACCGGCAGCTGCCACGACTGAGCGTACAATCTCGCTTTCACAAAGGAAAAGATAAGCACAACCAGGTTTCATATACATTAACTATATATGTACCCGTTCACCTAACATATATATATATATATACCGGTACTTCCATATATATATCCCCACCTGGCCCACCGATACATGCCAGTGCTCCCGGACCCTCTTTACCCAACGTACCGCTTAGTCTAGTTTTGTCGGACCCTTTAAACGTACGATAAATAAAAGATAATAAAATAATATTATTAATAAAATAATAATAAAATAAAAAAATAATAATAATGGCTACTAGTTAATTAATTAATTATTAAATATTTAATTTATTTAGCTTTTCCTATAATAAAAAAACCTAAATGCCGGTCGGTTAGAGATGCATTTTAGAAGTGGAACGGTTAAGAAAGCACGTGGTGATGCACCGGGCACGTCCTCTGCTTTGAGTTTATCTTTGCGGGTATGGTGGGTGAGATAACGTTAGGCGATACGACGCAATCACACGCAAATACAACATTTCCCCCCGGCTGGCTCCCGGACCGGTGTGAGCCCGGCCCCCGGCTCGGGCTACAGGCTGTACTCATGCTAATGACATGGCTATGGTGTCAATACCCTCTAGGACCAGATGACAGCGAACGACCAAATAGATAAGGGACACAACCCCCTGACCTGCAAAGAGTTAAACACGTCAGAGCCGTTGGTAGGAGAAGATAAGGCGCTTTCTGTTGTCGTCTGCGCTGTTTCTGATAAGAGTGGGGTGACATCAGGGTACCGAACGCACATGACAAGCGCCAGCATCGTTTATTTACAAGTATTTACAAATAAGGTCGTAATTATGTAAACAAAGCCATGCGCAGAATAATAAAAGAAACTTCTTATTACAAAATGTATCTAAAATACATTTAGGGAAAATAGCCGCTTGAAGATATGACGCACGCGCCATCGTAGACGTGTTCCTGACACCCCTGCTATAGAAGAATGCATGTTAAAGGGCTTTGTGAATAACCTTAACCCTTTGTGAGTACTTTACTATACATTCTTCCACAACAAAAAGAAACAAAACGTAAAGTAATTATCTGACCGAGAAGCTGCAGTCCTGCCCTTCTGCTCTATGATCTGACATTCCTTGCCCCTGATTGGCTGCTTGATGTTGTCAATCAGTGGCAGGAAAGTGCTTCCATTCAAATCAATAGGAGCTCTTTCCACACATGAGCACAGGGGGTCCGAAGAGCCCCCTACGAGAATCCTTCCCCGAGCTCAGGAGGACGCTGGAGGTAAGTAAATCATCCGCCAAATACAATTCCTACGGGGCATTAGGCTGGGGCGTGTGGAAAGGGGCAAATGCATTTTGGGGGATTCTGCAGCTGAGAGGGGCACTAATTTGTCCGATACTCGACCCCGGGGTAGACCTGCTGGATGGCCCACCAAGGACCCGAACATGAATGGAAGAAACCAAGTTAGCTGGATTGGCACACGTCTCTACTCTGACTCTCACGGACAGCTACGCCAAGCCAGGCATTCAGCTAAAAACTTTTACTAGCCCCAACTGGCCCTCCCAGCTCAGACTTAGGTAAGGTTCTGATACATTAACGTAGTCACGCTGATGAAGAGTGTTATGACTTCACACAATGATAGGACTTTATCTTCTAAACCAGTTTAATCAGCACCGGTCCCTGCAACATTTGCTTTTCTATCATTCTTATTATTCTCGAAAAGATCTGCCGTCATTGTGCTGCTCATAAAGCCCGGCGAGTATTAATACTAAAACGTGGGCCGACTCCGCCGCCTCGGCCCCCCGGCACGGCGGGACTGGTTTAAGGAAGTCAGCGAAATGGTTACACTTAGTAAGCCGTATCTCATGGTTGTTCCCTGAGACTAAGCCTCTGACGCTTATTCCTTCTCCAGTCTCGCCGTCTGCATAGCTGTCACTTTAGGTCACATTCAAAGTTGTTTAGCAAAGTCTCCAAAGGCCAAGATGGGGGTCGAACAAATGAAAAATATGTCAAAAATATCTTATCTGGTTATTTGGTGCTCTGTCTTGCGCCAGTTTTGCCCCCAGAACATGCTTTTTATTTATTTATTTTTTTTGCTTGTTCTCCAGTCATTTTTTTTCCTTCCCCTTGCCCTCCCCCCCTCTCGCTCAGGATCTAGAAAACTTTAATTCCTGTCCAAACAAGAAAATACAGGGGTGTGTCAACAACCGGCTCTTGGGGGGGGACCCTATTATAATAGCACCCCCTTAAAACAACACAGCGCCAGCGCTCTTCCTTCTTACGTTTCCGAGCACGAACAAAGTGAATTCAACCATTAACTCGGACAGCCTTCAAACTATAGAACTCGGGGGGATAAAGGATCCAAGGAGGCCACTGTGCTTCCAATGGCACTCCCACTCCAGAGGCCAGCAAACAGGACCTGCTCCTCCTCCTCCTCCTCTTGTCGTCTGCCCGGGATATTATGAAATCTTACATCAGACCTCGTAAGCCACGCGTGAGAGCGTGGGAACCCAGCCCAGTCTGTCCTGGCCCCTCGCCTTCCCTGCGGTCAGCCAAAATCCCACATGTCTCCCAGGCCAAGCCTCCCTCTCAGCCCTGTTGTGCAGACTGGAGTGGCGGCAGCGCAGCGGCTATTTTTACCCCCCCCGTCCCATTGTGTCGGTGCACTTTACTGCGACGCGATGCATTCCTGCTCCGTTCCCTAGGAGCCTAAAACGCGTTAATCGATATAACGTGGTTACATAAAACACGGCTGAGATGCCAATCTGACAACTAAACGGTGATAGCAACAACACAAACTTCCAACTCCACGTTAATCAGCGCCTCCTCTCATTAACATCATCTTTAACCCCCCATAACTCCTCCTATTATTCCATATAACTCCTCCTATTCCTCATATAGCCTCTCCTCGTGACTCCGCCTATTACTACATATAACCCTTCCATATAACTCCTCCTATTATGCCATATAACCCCTCCCCATAACTCCATATAACTCCTCCTATTACTCATATAGCCTCTCCTCATGACTCCACCTATTACTACATATAACCCTTCCATATAACTCCTCCTATTATGCCATATAACCCCTCCCCATAACTCCTCCTATTACTCATATAACCTCTCCTCGTGACTACTCCTTTTATTCTATATAACCCCTCCCCATAACTCCTCCTATTACTCCATATAACCCCTCCCCATAACTTCTATTACTTCATATAACTCCTCCTATTACTCCATATAACCCCTCCTCATAACTCCTCCTACTACTCCATATAACCCCTCCCCATAACGCCTACTATTACTCCATATAACCCCTCCCTATAACGCCTCCTATGGCGGGAAGACAGAAGGCGCCAGGGACAAACCCTGCGCCCAAATTAATTCCTCGGGAGTTTGCAGTTATCTTAAAATCGAACAAAGACCTGACTGGAATTTGTTGACATCCGGCATTGGAGTTTTTAGGAAGTGAAAACTGTAGAACTTGGACTTTCGCTGTAAATATTTATTTTATTGCCTGCAAATGAAACTTTGCTCAGGAATGGAAATCAAATTTCAACGAACGGCAACGATCAAAGTGCAGGCTACGGCTCGAATAACTAAAAAGCTTTCAGGGTGAGCCCTGTGAGCCGGGCTCCTTTCCTGCAGGAGTTCGCTTACCTTCGTTTTTTTTGTTTCTTTTTTAACAATTCAACACTTTTTCAAATATTTTAAGAATGTTCAGCACCTCAAATTCCATTTAGAACACAACATTTACTAGGCTGGGCCAAGTATCTTTATTCTGATTGGTCGCTGCACTTTTTTCGTAACTTGTGCAGGAAACAGGAAGTGGGAGGACAATGAAGCGCACGCACAACGTCCCCAGGAACAAAGGTTCCCGGGGTTCTTTTACATAACTTAAAAAATGATCCAGATGCCACACAAAGCGCTAAAAGCCACATAAAATCCTAAAGAACTGATGCTTCAAGTGCCACTGAAGTAAATGTAGGCCCCTAGGGCTCTTAGGGCCACCAGTGAACCTCAGAACTTTCTAAGACTCTTAAAATATTAACCCTTTAACAGCTCATAGTGAACAGTGTATGTGGCGACTCTCCAAATGGTTTAACCAAATGGAATCTTTGAGTTTTCATTATTTAAAGAACACTTAATTGAGTCACCTGCATTCAAGCAGGGATGGCAACCAAAACAGACCGGTAGCAAAAGTACCCATCAGATTAAGAATCTGCCCCTTCGCCCTGAGACCGGGGCAAAAACCCCTGAGACTCAGTGTAAAAACCCTAAGAGGTATACAAATGCTGCCCCTTTAAATGTAACTCTTCATTATATGTATTCTTAAGTATCCATTAATCTTTTTTCCTCTCGGGGTGGGCAGATCCAGTAGCCCACCATACGGACAGGCGACCGGGGGCCACACGTGCCGCAGGATCTCCACTCCTGACTCGGGGCGTTTAAGCTGTTTATGGAGACGGCAAACAAAAAGAAGCCGAATTGCTTTTTAGGGTAGTTCTTGGTAATTCCCGTTTAAAAGAACCGCTTCCGCAACACGAACCCAGCCGAAAACCCAGCATTTTAAATATGTTTCTAATTACATACATTTCTCCTAACGCAATTCACTTTAAACTTCAAAAAATGCAGCAAAAGCTATTTATAGACAAAGCCTTCCAGTTATAGGAAGAGGGTTCCTGTCGGCAACACAAAATACAGTGCGCCGTCACACAAGAGCTGTGTAATTGTGTAATTGTGTAAAAGGCGCACATTCATGTACAAAATGAGGAATCGCTAATATGGAAATGTCCAAAAAAATCTTAAAGGGACCCGCTATGCGGACCTGGATCTGGACAGCGCTGATAGATTTCACGTCTTTCTGATGTCATCTGCGATACATTTCATGCTTTTTTTTGTATGGTTTGCCAATTATACAAACGTTATGGAAAAAGACAACGTATATGTAATATATACATTCAAGAACCAAGGAGGTATCTGATAAAAAAACAGAGGGTGCAAGAGAGGGTGTAGAAAGGTATTGGTAATAAAATGAGGGGGGTTCTGCTAGGTATATATTAAAGGGGGTCATCACTCTCGCCAAGGCTTTGCTGGGGGTTGATTGGTAAAATAATTAAGCAGCCAGAGCGGGGACCCCCTTTAATTTGTCTTGTCAAAGCCCCATTAGTGTCGGGGGGGTGATCTGATGAGCAGAAGAGGACACGAGGGCAACGCGGCTATCAGCGAAGGGTTCTCCTTATCTCCAGGTGTCACCCGCACACAGGAGACGGGAGCCTCGGGGGGGGGGGGTATGGATCGAGCAGACGTTGTGCTTTCACCGGTGTGAAATGATGCAGTTCCTGTTACTGGCTGCAGTGTCACAGAGCACCACGCTTAAGCGAAGGGTTAAACCGCGCTCGAACGAGGGGTTTTTAAACATCCCCAATGACAAATCCGTAAAATATGTATTTACTTGGCGCTCCACAGCTACAGAGCTCAGATGACAGAAATTCAAAGAACTCCAGGCCAGTTTTGGTTTCTCCTCCAAGATAAATGTCTTTTTTTTTCCTTTTCTTTAAACCTCCCGCTAATTAGTTCCATTTATAACTCAATCCAATATTCAAAGCATACGCTGTTTATAATTTAGAAGATAGTTTCTGTTAATCAGTGACACTCGGGCACGGCGGATTCGGTGCGTAACCGCGCATGCAAACACAAAAGACGTGTTTATTGTGCCGCCGCACAAACACCTCCAGAAACCTGATGTGCTAAACAGAGGGAGCCCTTCTTAGCGTGTTCACCGTCTGCCATTAGCAGTTACACAGACACAATGTGTCTGGGATACGCAAAGCTATTACGCACTGTTGGCGTGTAACACGCCAAGCTCATTTATAGACTCGCTATTAAGCAGACATGGCACTTTCAGCCTACACACATGAGGCTGAGAGTGTCCCCTGCACTCTCGCTCACTCACACAGAGGTCCTTTGAGTGTTGGTCGGATACAGAGGGCTCCTCTGGTTCCCCAACGTCACATGCAATGTTTTCGGTCGGAGTGCGGCTGTCACACACAAAATCATTTTTTTTAGTAAGTAACACAATAAACTCTTAGAGTGAAGTCACACACTTTTTTTTCTGGCTGCGGCACACAAGTTCTCTTGTAACCTGCACACTTTTCTAGCGCTGTGTCAGTGATCACGTGGTCTGTCTAGGTCAAAGAAATCCGCGTTTCTAAATGTAGCCTGGCACCGATCCTTCAGAGTTCTTGAATCACAAAAAACTCCAATAAAAGCACATTAAGTCCACGTTCTCCGAGTTTTTTTTTTTAATGCCTATTCATAGAATTAATTGATGCCGCGGGAGGAGGCTCTTTCATTGTAACACTTTTGTCATTCTTCTGTTTACGGGTAACATTTTTACCTTGTGTAATATTACTCTAAATTGTTACTTTTGTGTTTTGCTTTTAAATTCTCGAGGATGTTACTTCTGCTCTTCTGGCATCCATCACTTAATAGTTTGTTTAAAAAAAAATAAAAGCCAGTGTCCCAAACAAACTCTTTTTATTAATAATTAATTTATAATTAATAAGTGCTACTTAGGATTAAAGCCGATCTGTTGTTTTCCCCCCAAATATAACATTCTTTACTTTAGTACAGAAAAGATTTAATGGAGTTTACCGATTAAATTACATATTAGAATTTTATGTCCATTTGTTTTTTTTATTATTTATTTTTTTGATGGTTATAGGGCCACCCCATACCCTCCAGATATAGAGTGTGGTGGGTTTGGTGGTCTACTTATTGGAGACCCCTGTTCTATATACTCATTTGGCACCCAGAAAAAAAAAAAGCAAGTAACAGCGTCTCCCACACAATACGGAAACGATGAAAAGTAACCAGTTGGATAACGCCAGTATTCTAGAATCTTATGTTGAGCTGGCATCTTTTATCCAGATGTGGATCCCTCATCCAACCCAAAATCTCTCCGGTTTCGTTGTATTTCATCATTGATTTAACAGTGGCCGCTCTTGCAGGGAAGGGTGGTGAATGGTCTGGAGCCATTTGCGTTGGCCAGAACTTGGTCAGTCGGAATCCTGAGAGTAAAGAGCGCAACGAGACGGAGTCAACGGCAAACAGAGCTTAACCAGAAAATCTAGAGCAGACGTAGAAGTCAACAACAAAGTCGGTATCCTGGATAATCAGCGCTCAGCTAGACAGCCCGTGTCACACAAACAGCAATGTCCTAGACCAGATGTTCTCAAATTGTGGATCACCAGCGGTCCTCGGGATAACACAAGGATTACACAAGAAGTATGCAGAGGAAATAAGTCTTGAAGGAAAATGTAGATATTCAGAGGTTAACTAGGATTTCAGTTACTGCTGTCTTATTAACACATTGGTGGCGGCTGAACGTAGCAGGCGCTTTGAAGGCAGACGGTCAGAAGCGGACACATAAAGTGATAGCCAAACCAGGGTTTCCCGGCTCCTGCTATGTGTACCCCAGGGAGTAATCATGATGGAGTCAGGGTGTCCTTCAAAATGTGTTTACTATCAAATCTCATTCAGTTTTAAAATTAAAAATCAGTTTTTGGTCTTGTTCCACGTAAAAAAAACATTGATATTGGAGATACTTGATTGGAAAAAACCCAAATATTTAATATAGTACATAGTTGAAGGAAAAGTTGAAGGAACATTGATCTAGAGAACAAGTGCTCAACAGCAGTATTCCAGGTCTTCATCCTGAATACGAAGCTACGGAGCTCAATGAGACAGCAGAGACATACGTCCTACGGTGGGCATCACAAGTGACGCACGTGGCCATGAACCTCCCCCCAAGTTAGTGTTAAAAACAGCAATCCAGTTGTCACAAACATAAAGAGCTCCCCGATCCTTCGGTACGTCGAGCAGGAGATCTCGGTAGAGACTCCCAGTTTACCTGTCTCTCAAACACACAGACCATTCTCCGGTACCCTACACATGTATGTGCGATACACACGGATGATCAAGCCTCTCGCTGTCACACAAAGAATGTGAGCTTTGTGTGCGTCGTTTGGGTGGTTCCGTTTGTAAATACTATGGAACTCCGTTAGAACCAAGTATACGCGGCTTTATAGAGTGCACACAAAAGGAGAGACCCCCTCGTCATGCACACAGCTCTCCTTCAGCCGATTAATGTCACGCCACCCGAGATCATGTTTATCTCCATTTCATTTTTGGGGATGGCTTTGAGACCTCTCTGCATTTTCTCTCTAAGCTCCACACCCCCTCTCTAAACACAAGACACAAATCACGACAGCTGCCTGCGTGACAGAGCGCCAACACCACTTCAAAGGCCACCTGCAGGACACACTAACACGCGGGCAGAGGGAAACGGCTATGCGTTAAAACTGACCTACACGCAGGGTGGCCAACAAAGAGAGCCAACACATACAAACACGCTTATGGAAACACGCAGTCACAAAACTAGCTCTGGCTAGCAACACAAACACACAAGCTCCTACACAACTATGTGACGCACAAACCCAGCACCCTACACCATACATTTCAACCAAAGAGAAGCACAATCGGTCAAGACGGAATGGCGTTATCATCCGAGGAGGGCACTTAGAATACGCAGACGACGCAACTGCCCCAGATAGAATCTAAGAGATCGTCTGCAGAAAATATCTGTGCGCTCAAATGGGCACGGACATCGCGGTGTTAATCACGTGAGATTTACTCAAAGAGTGCGTAGACGGTAAACCCGCATTCTGACTCCGAGCACGGCCTACGGCAGGCACCGAGGCCTAAAGCACCTAAGACGTTAAAAGTTTGGCACGGGTGGCTCTCGGTGGCTCGAAATGCGTCAACGAGAGTTGTGACACCAGAAGGAACTCAACGTATCCTCGTGGAAAGAAGACGGCAATAACTCAGCTTCTCAGATTAGACACTCCGGGACGGGGAGTGAACGGCATGTAACAGACGGCGCATTATTTGGGCTAAAGGGGGGAAAAAAATGTTATTCTGTTCCCAACGTTGACCCTATGCTGTCCTGTCCACACGTCCCATATCTACATACGCATCTAACGTAGATCTCACGTTCGTATGTTGGCTACGATGCTCAGGAACGAGTTAAAATGAAAGCGCTAGCACACGGAGTGGAAGCATTGCAAGGTTATTACAAACGCCAGAGCCTGCTGCTTCCACACGCCACTTACACGTATGTATACTTAGAACATAGGATCATACGCAAGTCTCTTATCATAAGTCCAGTGGTAGAGAAGGGGGCTATGATGCCACGCTTCAGATTCAGCAAGGAACCATGGGTGGCTTTAGGGGTATTCGTGGGGCTTTAGGGGTATCTGTGGGGTATCCTTGTGGCAGGTCAAGCGATTGGGTACGGCCCATGCTGTCAACATACAGTGGGGTTAACCGCTTCCCTGCCAAAACCTTCCGCAAATACGCAGCGATCGGAGGAATTATTTACATAGGCCTTGTAAGCATGCAGAACGGAGTCCGAGACTCCCATTAACACAGCACTTCTCTCCTTGTTTGCACTTTCAGGACACGATCACCCAGGCGGACCCCGGGTCACCCCCTGAGCGTGCATTTTATTTAGGGGTGACGCTCAAAAGAAAGAGGAAGGAGAGACTGTGTGGTTGGACGGGGACGGGGAGGGGGGTCACCCTGTAAAATAGTCAGACCACCATCCACATTGCAAATATTTAAAGGGGGTGGGGAACGCCGCTGATTAGGGTCAAGATCACAGGGTGGCTTTGGATAAGCTTATTCCCCCCCGCCACCCCCACCCCACCCCCTTACACATGAAAAAGCAATACTGTACAAACAGAACATGCCTCTCATCCTTGCGAAATCTCCATACATGCAGGGCCTCCCCCAGCAGGTTAAGACTGAGAGGATCTGGATCTATCAATGTGCCCGGCCATACATTATCGCCCTATAGCACCAGGCCCCCTTCTCCAGAGCCCCCACCCCATGTGCAGTTTGTGCAAGACAACTCACCTCTGTGCAGAACAGGGCAGAAGCTTTCAATCCCCCTTCTTCAGCTCTCCTGGGGTGGCAGGAACAGGGTGCAGACAACTTGGGGAGGGGGGGCAAAAAAAAGGAGTGAGGGGATGGCAAAATAGAAAAATAAAAATAAGAGGGGTGCAGGCTTTCCTCCTCCCACTGAAACCTCCCCCAAAATAACAAGTCTTTCACCCCTAAAAGAATGCTGGGGGGGAAACAACTGGTAGTTTTGTAAATCCTGGGTTTTTAATGTTTTTTTTATTGGCTTTGTTGATGTTTAAAGGTTTTTCCCTGGCTGATTCTTTCTCTCTCTTTCTTCTCTTCCCTCCGTGTGTCAGGAATACAGGCAGAGAGGAAAGGGGGAAAAATCTAGTTATAGTCAGCTCCTCCCTCTCTATCTGTGTATCATATCCTTTTAATACAGTAAGGCTGCCGTGGCTCGCCCCCTGGAGGACACTTGTGGTATAGCACTCTCCACCATTTGCTCTCTAAACATTATGTGAGGTTGGGGGGGGTGGAGGGAGAGGGGAGAGAGTTAGAGGAGAGAGGGGAGAGAGCATAATTGAAAAAGGCATTGAGACAGCATGTGCTTGTGACTTCGCACAGTAATCATTTCAGCCATCCTCTGGAGTCTACATATATTTGTTTTTTAATATAAATGTCTATAGATGCACCTACTGAAGACTTCAAAAATATGGAGGCTTCTCTAATATCTGTCCTGTTGACAAATTATATATTATTATTTATTGTTTTATATAGTGCCATCAAATTCCGTAGCGCTGTACAATGGGTGGACAGGACATAGCAAGTAGTATATAACATAACAAATTGACTTACAGAGACAACAGGTGAGGAGGGCCCGACTCAAACGAGCTTACAATATATATATATATATATATATATGATATTTTGTAACATATACTGTATACAAATATATATATATACATATAATAACTATACATATTGTGTTTGTAAACTTCTTACTAGTTTTAGATACTTTTCTTTTAGATACTTTTATTTAAGTAAACACAACTAATAATAAGAAGTGATGCCATCGCATGCTGAAGCTAATGTTATAAATGAAGGACTATATTATATCCATTATAAAGTATTTCTTCTGTAATAAACGGGGGGTGCAGTAAATACAAGAGAATAAATCCCCTGCACAGGGTACATATATTAGATATCTGACCCGATTCAGAAACCTCTACAGGAAGCTTACAATCTATTTTACAATCTAAAGGAAATAATGAGTTCTATGCGACAAAGTAGATATGTTTTTATCAGGCCTGTGACTGCAGCAAGAGAAATAGTCCAGGAACAGCCCTGATGATTCTAGAGATTTTCTGATTTAATCCTTTGGGGTCGACAGCTGCGTGCCCCCCCCAGTACTCTAAGGGTTAATGGAAATATGAGGAGGCAGTAGGGTGGTGGGTTTATGGATCTCATGTGATAATTTTTTGATTGGGGTACAAGAAGCGGATACCCCCAAGGCACCCTTATAAGTGGGGTTCCATTCTGGCAGGCAGGAGAGCCTAAAAATAAAAGAATAAAATCATGACTTTTACGTTTCAGATACTTATTTTGATGTAAAAAATGTACATTAATTCACAGGAGGGTGGTCCTTGTCACTCTGCTGCCCCAGGGCCCACATGATCCTTATCTGGGTGATATAGGTATGTGCATCCCTGTATAATATATGAGGAGCACCTGGTTACCCGTACTCATATTACATTTCATATTAAACATATTCGATATCAAGGCGGGACAAAAGCTCAAACGCATTCCTTCTAACTGCTTTTCATTAATACGATATAACTTTATGTGCTTTCTGGTTCCAATAAGCAGAGAGTGAATTCAGGGATCTTTAACCGCTGTCAGTCTTTGTTTTACTGTGTCTGTGGATGACTTGACAGCTCCTTGTCTCGTCCAGACGCCAGCACTCGGACGTGGCTCTTGATGGAGTCTCTCCTACACACACATCAGCAAGAAATCGCTAGGATCACCCACCGCTACAGCTGCCACAAGTCGCCTCAATAGGATCACCTCCTTACGCACGTCAGCAGCCACGGAAATACTATAATGGGATCACACTTTATAGGTCAAGAATGGCACACATGCGCTCATCAACTGGCCGACGGCGGATAATAGGATTGCCTTCAAAATCAGGACCATCCTCTTACTAGCTGACTTTTTACCCTCCGACACTCTCCAAGATGTTAATGAGATAACCTGCACCATCTGAGCTAAGGCTCGGTTTATTTAGGTGTTTCAGGACCTGGCTATAGACCCACTGCCTCCAACTACACTAAAAGTTGTCAGTGTACACAGGCGGGTGACAGAAGTATTTACACTGAGGATCCAGAACGACTTCTCTAGCGGTCCTCTTGGTAATGAGGAGCTTCTAATGGAAGAGTTGTGTGCGGATCGTAGCAGTTCTGGGTGTCTGGCTTGAGCGTGGTTCTTTGCCTTTTACAAAGAGATGTAACCCGCATACGATTCCTTATTAAAACAGTTGACGATAGTTGTGTATACAGAATGAAGGGCCAACTTGGCCAATTTGACCATTCTCTCCAGGATCTGAGAATACATTGACCCAGCACTCCACACAATTCTAGGACTCCTCTCTCTCGTCATGTATGTAAATGTCCTCTGGATGTATCTAGTTTGGATGTAATTTGAGTTTGTATGTAGGTAAACTTTGGAGGACCCGTAAGATCTACATTCCGCCCCTAACAAATTCCTTGCACCTATCACAAGCCCGGGGTATCTGCACTACAGCCTGTGCCGATGCAATGCAGGCAGCCACGCCAGCTATCTGAATATTGCCATATCACTCCCAACAACCAATCATTAGTGGCTGCCCTGGATGCCAGCCAATGGAATCTGGCGAACAGCCCGTACGCATATTTTAACCCTGCCATCTTCCCCTGCCTTGTAGATGAAATTGCAGTGATTTGTACGGCGTAACGGAGTGATACAGTGTAACTAAGTATCAGCTACGGGAAGCATAATGTGTTGACATATTCCAAATTAAAAAAAGGTGAGAAGAATATAAAAAAAAATTAAGTTGGCTTTAAAAACAGTTTTATTATTTTGCGCATTACTCAAATTAACCACAGCCGACGCAGAGCGTCACAATCTCCCTGAACAGCCGACTCTTCTATAGCTGTTGCATGTGAGGGCTTTGGGCTCTAGCAGAAGGCTATTCATTGTTTGGCTTCTACGAGAAATGGCGAGTTGATCAACAATTTAATCTCTTGGAATCAAAGTTATGTTTATTTAGGGCCCAAATCAGCTCTTCTCACATGAGAAACCCACCAGTGTTGGTTCTTCCAAACCTTTTTTTAGAAGATAAGCCCCTGAGTTTATTTTATGGACCAGCAAAGGACCAGATAAAACAGTTTAACTTACTGCTAGGAACAGACACGACCCAAAGTTGGAGGATGCAATACCATTTGGTGGTTTCCCAGATGGCAGTAGACACTTAGAATAATACTCGATAGCCTTCAACATATCCAGAGCTGTCCCTGAAGAACAAGTAGGTCAAGGAGTTGGACGGTCAGCTATGTAGAGAACAGTATCTGTACCTGTGATGTGTATACCCTCAAGGTCAACAGACTTCCACTTGAAAATCAATGACATTTGAAATGAATATTCATATAAACCGTTCTTATTAAAGAAAAGTTTAATAATGGACATATTGGATTGGAGAAACCAGTTATTAGGTTGGAAAATGTCAAGAAACGCTCAACTAGGGGACTTCTATTTCACCATGAATGCACCGCCATGCCATCGTTTGACAATCATCTTATTTATCACGGACTAAATAGGAGTAAATCATTTTTTCAGATCACTTTAGATTATAGATTTCACAAAATTGTAGCTTCCGGGCATAACGGCAGTCAGGGTCCCCACTTCTGCATGCAGCAGAGCCGTAATAAAGATACAAAGCTCAATGTGATTCCAGCAGAACAACAGAGCCGCAGATTCTGTGCCTAAGGGTATAAAATGTTAATAAAGCTCTAGAAAAGATGAGCTGCATGGACAGATGAGTCGGGGAGGGGGGATTGGAAGACACAGCAGGATCAAAACACATCATGGAAGTTGATGCTTGTAGGCGACATCAAGTGGCAGTCACATTAAGTGACATTTGATCTAAGATTTGAGGTTGGCAGCGTTGCTGTTACTCATATGGTATTCAACAAGCAAAAGATTTACGTGATCATGACTCCACGCTTATAAAAGTGACCTTCAATGGGTCCACCTAGAAAAAGAAAGACGGCTTCCCGGCCCCATATCTGACGTCGTGCCAATCAGCGCCAGTGCACGTGCCAAAAAAAAGAACGGTGGCTGGATACGCCGCGCATGTATTAATCAAACTATTTGAGTGCATTTTTTTCTATTACATAATACAGGAGATGGAAAATTCGCTACGAGAGGTCAGGGGGGGAGGTAAATGGTTAAGTGGAAAAGACTTGCAAACTCACAGAGACAGGACACATGGTCAGAATTAGACATCAAGAAAAAAGGGGAGCGAGGCAGAAAAGACATTTAAAACAGTCAATAAAAGTTGTTTTAAAGTGATTGGTGTAAGGGCACAGAACTGTTTTGTGCTATTGCTGTTGCGCGCATCGGGGGGGGAGGTGGTTATTTATCAAGCTTTGTAGAGTACAGGTCCATATACAGACTATTCATTTATCTGCATACGGGGGCTGCATAGCCATATAAAAAAAAGGAAATATACAAAAACCCACCCCGCAACATTCTGAAAGGCCAATGGGGGGCACCCGTAGGGTATATCCCAAAATTTCAGGTGTCCAATCAAGGGCACCAGTGTTGGAGGGTTGTATCCAGCGCTAGAAGTTGGCATGGACGAAGGTGATGCCACCAACTGCCTTTCCAGAAGAGCCACCTTGCGGTGCTTACCTCCATAGATTTTACAGCTTCCTGGGCTGGTGATCAGAGGATCTCCTCAACTGGCCCATAATCCCTGTGGTGGCCCGCAAAAGCAGGACAGTGGGGCAGCTACCTGGGACAGTGCCCGGAAATCTGGACTGTCCTGTGAAAACCAGGACTGCTGGGCATCGTAGGGATGATTAGAGGCATAACTGGAGGAAGAGCTTTATAAAGACTATCCATGTAGATAATTATATAAGGTAAGGGTGCGAGTCCATGGGAAAACACAAGGAAATAAAGGAAAGAAGAAAAAATCCGAAGAAAATAAAGACATAATAACTAAATTCTCCATAAGCGTGGTGTTGTCTGAACATAAATAGGAAACCTGAAGGACCTCACAATGCCTTTCAAATGAGACATATCCATGGTTCCAGACGATGCACCCTCTAAACAATGCAAACAAGAGCAATTAATCTCCATCAGCTATAAAAACACGCACAGACAGCTCAGGCTTCCATGATATTGTTCCTCATTAAGAAGGTCAACACCTAAGCTTCCAGGTAAGAGGAGTTCTAGCCTGATCAATGCTAAAAGTATAAACATTACATTAAAAGAATACAAACAATAGATTTATGATCTTATTAATAGTAATTCCCATCAAAAAAACGATAAAAAAAAAAAAACCAAAAAAAAAAAAAACTCACCCTCCAGACCACCGAAGGAGATGCTGGAGACATCACTTCTGCTAAAGAGACTCTCGTTTCAACTTACGGGAGAAGCTGCAGTCTGTCCACAACGAAAATACCCGATCGGCATGTGCAATCTTTACTGAATTAACTGAATTGAATGGTAATAAAGTGTCTTCCTCAGTAGACTTTCATTCGCCATTCTATTGTTTACCATGTCTGGAAACGTTGTATTATGTAAAAACTAGAAGGGTTTCAAAAAAAGAAAACAGCACAATATCTGGAAATGTGACAATAAATAAAAAGTGGTGGGAGTTCCTCTTTAACTGCATAATGAAGGATTTCGTAAAAAAGTAACAGATCCAATTTAAAGTACAAGCTTTCAAGACCACTTAGGTCTCCGGCTCGGGCGTGTTATGTAACGCGGAGCTTTTACACTGGCTTAGGCTGCGCGGTTGTGCAGAAGGCCCCTTGTGGAGCAACAACAAAGGACAAGCTGGGCTACTAATTGGCTCCTGCTGGGAGAGTCGTAGCCAGACATTTCCTTGAAGAGATAAACCTCCGCTATGTGGTTTGGAAGGGGCCGCGATTTCAATGGAGATAAAAGCGCAGGCTGCGCCTGTTTACCTGCCAATGTCTCTGATGGGACAACACTGTCAACAGCTCGAGTGTTTGGCCAGCAGATTCCAACGGCCTCATTTAAATACACGATTGGATTATCTGTGTCCCATTGTTGGCGTTCATATAAACATCTGACCGTTCCAAGAAGGAACTCTTGTTCTCTCAGACTGAAGGCCTGCATGCTTTATCAAGCCGGGAATCGGATGCAAACATACACACGGTGCGCCTGGTTTGTAGAGCTGCCTAAACAACAGCTGCCTCACCGAAGGAAGCCTCGACCAAGAACTTTGGGCCGGTGGTTCCGAGCGCGCTTGTTTTAGCAAAATAACGATCCGATTCACGCATGCGAGGCTACAAAGAACTGTCAGCGTTCGAAATACCACAACCGATGGAGGGAAGCACTGTCTGTGTCCTAACTTCCGGAAACAATGGAAGACTTTTGGACTAATGAAATAAAAAGTACATTTTGGATGGTACCACAGTGTCCCCAGGCGTGGGTCTGCGCGGAAGGAATGCTAGTAGGTACCTTAACACAAGGAATTAAGCGTGGTGTCCTCTTAATTGCCCTCATAGCCAATGGGAAGGGGCGGTTGTTTTGTTTTGCCTTCGGGGCAGCCATCACCGGCTCTTTCCAAAGGACGAATCCAACTCTGTTGGCTGAACGTAGAAGCAACAGGTTGTCTACACTTTCATTAGATTTTGTCACCTATAGCAAATAGGGCTATATAAAGCCCCACAGCAGAAGGTGCCTTAACACCATGTCTGGCAAAATCAAAGCGATAAGTTATCAGTAAGAATTCAAAATCCACAGATGTGAAGAATTTCATCCTGTTTTATAAAAAAAAGTGAAGAAAAAATGTGTTGTGAACAATCGTGATAAAGGATACGTTGATCGTACCTCCGGGGACTCAGGTGTCGCTCGAGAAACCATTGGGGGGCTTTAGCTTTTTCTACCTTCCTGCTCTCGCTCGCACCTCCTGACACCGACTGCACCAACACAGCCCCTTGAGCATTAAAACGACCCCCTTAATGCATTCAGATCTGCTCCCTTTCTTTACTCAAGCGCCTACTGAAAAAACCAAAATGGAGATTGCCATAGTACCCCAAGAGAGAAAAAAAGAAGTCCTTAGAAGTTGGTAGCTTTTATTGGGCCAACATAGAAAAAGATTTAAACTGCCATAAAATGTTGGGACCTCAGAGGAGGAGACCACTGAGGACCCTGATGCTTAAGAAGCTATGTTTTTTCTGAGTTGGCTCAGTAAAAGCCGGTAACGTCGACGAAAGACTCAAGTTTCTAAACATTCAATAAGGAGAAGACTTACAATTATAGAGAGTATGAAAAATCAATGGATTGAGAGCAAAAAAAAAACGCAGCGCTAATGATTTACATGCAGTTCGATGCTTGTTTCTATATAACCTAGGAGACGGAAAGCATTTCATATAGAATCAGACAAGAGTGTAAAGGAACGCCCAAGGACTGCGGCAGTAAAACCAGCTACCATTAAAGCATAACATAGACATATACAGACATCTGTTCCCAGTCACCCAGCATCCTCTGCTCTGCTCTCATGTGCAATGTGGAATGCTTATTGCCTCTCCATGCGCGACCTTGAACTCTCCTGTTCCTCAAGCCGCCTTGTCCTCACCGAAACTTCCTCTGACTCAGAGTCTGCTCTTAAAGACACCTTCGGAATGGCCTTCTGCTGTGAGCCATCATGGCGTTGCTAGGTGGGCTTTCCTTTTGTAATTTGCAGACTCTATTCATTTGCTTTTTTCTCTCTTTATTCAAGTTCTTTGTGGCTGCAGACACCATCCACCTTTCTCTGATGGTTCATAGATGTTTTTTTTTTTTAATTCTCTAACAAGATTTATTTTTCTCCTGCCAGATGAATCCATACATTCTGCCGATGACTAGGCTTCCACTTGCGCTTCTCCATTTTTGCTCTTCTTCTCAGAGAGATACCTTAACCCATCATTATAATATAATAATTGCTAGCTTTGGTCATGGTTAAAAGTTCCGTTCCACCTATTCTGAATTTATTTATTTTGTAACTAAATGCTGGTTTGGAAACAGTATTCTTTTTCCTGTTGGATGTTCCGAGTCAAGTAACTCGAATGTTCCGAGTCAAGTACTCAGCCCGAAAGCAGGCACTGATAGGATGCTACCATAGAAATTAAAAAAAAATAGGTCTTTTTTTGAAACTAAAAGACTAAAATGACAAATTTGCTAAGAATTGTTTGCTTGAGACGCTAGAGAACTCAATTAGTGTTAATCTTAAACCTGTGCGTTCTTTAGCTCTTTTCGGTCAAACTTAACTTGAAGGTCGCTATGCGATTTGATGTCTGTGGAATTTTACACACATGTTATGTACTAACAGGGGATATATAAAAAAAATGCATATCGTGTCTCATGTATTAGATCACAATGGTAAACAGATGTGTGTTTCGCGGTATCAGAAAGCCGCTCCTGTCATAACGTTCAGCTCCGGGTTTTCCTACCGAGTGCGCTTCACGGACGCCGTTTCACGCAACGCCCTCTCCACAAGACTCCTCACGGATTTGGTTGGCTTTGTCCTCTGCCTCTGAGGATTATCGCCGTATAAAGTGCACTGGAAGGTTTTCTAGGATGCTTCATATTACTCCTCAGGATAATGCCATCAAACTAAGCGGGGCAAAAAGACACTTATTATGAAACATGATGAAGAGAAGCATGTGGACAAGAAAGAAAAATCTAGGACGTCCCGCATGGTCTCCACGTCTCGTCCACTCATCTTACTCATGTCACACTCAACTGGATTAGCTGGTAATAATATCCAGATTGCCGAAATCTCATTTACTTCATTTCTCCGCATCATCTGACAATGGATCTACCTGGCACGTAGTTTCCATGCCTGTTATCCGGGGGAAAGATCTAGAAACTTTATCTGCATTGATTTGATCTGCTGATCCCGTCGTCTATCCTGGGCTCTGTACTCGCTTTAGATCTTCACTGCGTTTCAATGCATATGACGTAAAATATATGTATCGGCCATCAACGTTCTATTTCCTCCTCAACAGGAAGTTAATTCGGTTTCAAGCCAAATGAAATTGCAAAGAACAAAAGAGGCAAATCGTTACTTTTCAGATGGAAGCAGCTCTAGGGTCGTCGTAAAAAAAAAGATGATAATTCACTTAAAACCCTATTAAATCTTGTTATGTCTGCCTCCTCCACAAAGTTGAGAAGGCCACAACCAACACAGACATAACAAAATTTCCTTATTAAAAGTCATGGCCCCTCTTAGACACATGGGAGGTTGATTCGATTACATTACTAACAAAAAAACCTGCCAGAAACGATCCATTATTCAAAGGTGGTAAGCGTTCTTACACTAAAAGTATCACTCAAAACGTGAATGAGAGGTCCTTCATGACCTAAAATCCCACCGGCCGAATCTGCTCCGTATACATTTTATAGAATGTTCCCGTTGTCTAAACACGAGAGGTATTTGGAAACGAAGGCCTAGCCTGAGCCTCATGGATCCCATACTGTGAAAACGTCACCTATACCTTCAAAATACTCTGTGTTGAATCATGATGTAAGAGCGACCCCCGTGACATATTGTTTACACGCTTATTTGCTAAAAAAAAAAAAAAAAAGGTCACAGCTGATCCTTCAGCAACAGGGTTAACTATGCCTTGGTACGCTATGTGCCCCCCAGTAAAATATAATACTATAATGGGAATTCGCCGTCTTGAAGACATGATCATTCCCGAGTTCACTTGGAGGGCTTATCTTCTTTAAAAAGTAAAGGATCTTAAAATGATTCTATTTAGACTAAATGTCAGGGCGAGACGGCGCGGCGAAACTCCGCTGAGCGATTTAATAGGGTAGAAGGACAGAACGAGGAGTAACGCAGAGAACTCTAAAAATATACAATAACATGAAAAGGGATACGATACATAGCAAATGTGAGATATAAAATACATGATAACGTGCACGGCAATATGAAATACAATGGAATCCAAGACATTCCGTGATTAAGGGGACATCGCAAGGAAAATAATATATACCAAACTGTAGTAATTTAGTGCCGTATGAAGAATATTTGGGGGTTAATACTCATTTGTCTCGTATGCGGTATAATCAGGTCCCTTGCTGTTTTACGCTGTTCCTGAGATCCAGGTTTTTGGTTTAGCTTCTTGAAGACCGGCCCTGGCCCATTATGCCCAGCAGCGGTAGGTGCGGGCGACGGCTGTGTATGCTAAACTATTATGTTCACATGGCGTGCGACGGGCATATCAAGCTGGAGTGGCAGATGAGGTGAGTATGGGCCGCCAATGGCAAGTATGTGGCCCTATTGGTCACCCGGCCACCGAGCGTCTCTCATGTGCGTCCGATTGCCAGTCAGTGCCTGAAGTATATGTATTAGACCACAGATCACAAACTTTGGAGTGTGGTTCTTGTAGATATCTCTGTGTATATTTTATAATGTTTCTATTTAATAAAATGTTTAGGTCAACAATTGAGTTTGGCACCAAATACAACAGAGAAAACTCACACTCACACTCTTTTCATGTAGAATAATAAGAACAGTGGATGCAGAATAGCCGGGTTAAATTTGGAGGAATCATCATAAAAATAACATTCCTATATTAGCTAGAACACATTATTTTTAACTACACAGCTGAATAAATATTTCTGTTAAAAATCAAACTTTTTACCAAATAAGCATTTCTCTCCTGGCCGGTGTAATTGGTCCGCAGTCCTAAACACGCACGCCACTTACAGATGGCCATCGACTTTCATGACAAAAGGCCACGACGGTTGTTTTTCGCTCCGTATCATGAATACTCGAGTATCTCTCTCAGACAGGCCGGCCGATCAATACCGAGCAGAGAAAAGCTCCTTCATCCGCCGCTTCTCATCAAATAGAATTTGAAAGCTCGTTCCACTGACGTTAAAGGTGATCTTTAATTAGCAGCCATCAAACGTGAGAGTATGTTTTAGGCGACAGAGAAAAAAGGCTGCTTTGTGGACCCAAGACGTCTAACCTACAACAAGCCAAATGCCCTGTAAAACCACGGGCAGCAGAGATCCTCTAATCTACCCTGATCAGCCTAGGGAGCTGTATAATCAATGGGTGTATGAGCTGACCTCCATTAAAGCCCCCATATGACCTCCTTGTGACACTGGTGGCGATTTTGGTAAGGTGGGTTACAGCCCCAAGCCTCCCCTACTTTTGTCACCCCCCCAAACAACAAGTGTCACCATTTGTAACATAGTAACACAGTTCATAAGGTTGAAAAAAGACCAAAGTCCATCAAGTTCAACCTATATACATATTGTGTCCCTACTGTGTTGATCCAGAGGAAGGCAAAAAACCCTTATGAAGCAGATGCCAATTGCCCCATGCCAGGGGGAAAATTCCTTCCCGACTCCAAATATGGCAATCAGAATAAATCCCTGGATTTTTTTTGGATCCGTGAAATGTTGGGGTTATGCTATAGAACACCGTTATACATTCATAACATACTGAGTGCCTATAAAAAAAGGTCAGGGAAGAAAAGAGCGATGGATTTGGGTCCCAAAGATGGACTGTGCTTTCTTAAGAAGGAAATTAGGGATGTAATAACTGCGATTATGATGATCAAAAACAGCATTGGCGATATAATAAGGTTTATAAGAGCATCGCAGACAGACGTATCTTCCAGGTCACCGAATGCTTCTTCACCAACATCTACGAGGCCCAATGGGGACTGGAAACGGCCCCATTACATTCAGTAAGAGGGAAGGAGAGATTCACTGTATGTGGCAGAATGGTGGGGGAAAGGGTAAGAGAAGGAGAGGGAGAGGAGAAGAGGGTGAGAGAGAGAGGGTGGGAGAAGGTAAGAGAAAATGATTGTATGCGTGTATATGTATGGTGTTAGAGTATGTGTGTGAGTGTATAGTATTAGCATGTGTGTGTGAGCGTATGGTTTAAAGCATGAGTTTGTTCATGTATGGGGTCAGGAGTGAGTCTAGGGTGAGTGACCTGTATACATAAGTGTATTGTATTAGAGTGAGTGTGTGTCAGTGTATAGCGTCCCAGCAACTTTGTGTGCAGGGGTTGTTTATCAGTGGTGGGGGGTTCTAAGCTAGCACTGCACTCAAGCCACTTACCCCCTGGGTGGATGTATGGGTAGCTCCATATAATACAGTATCATAGGTGACACTTGCTATTTTAAAGAAATGATACCGATGTGTAACGTATGGTGCCGTATCTCTCCATGTTCAAAAATGTTTACATCAAATGAAATCGATACTCCAGCAGCGTGCATGGTTATCGGAGTGAGCATACTTCAGCGCATGTTGCAGGAATGCTATCTCTTCCTCATCCAATGCGCAGAAGTCAGGCGATCGGATGATTTATCTGCGGTGGACCGCAGGCCGATGTCCATTACTGCGCCGCTCACATCCTTTGTGTTAGTAATGGATTATTGTCTACCGCGGCGGCGCACACAATCACGCTGCACCAGTATATCGGTTACCTTAAATCTCACTCTTGTTTTCTTTAATAAGTAAAATTGGTTCAGCTTTGATTTTTCTTTGATTCTGCAGTCGTTGGGTTCTGGTCGTTTTTGGGTTACGTGAATTGCATACAAATTAATGTTACTTTAGTGCTTATTTTTAAGCGTGTACCGGAGAAGACATAAACAAGCCGTGCATTGATTAATGTCATGTTGATTTAGACATCGACACAGCGGGTGCAATCGATGGGCGCAGGATCAGAGCGATCAGATCTCCTGCGCGGCGCAGGATAACCGGCACGATCACGCAGACCATGACACAGAGCCGGTTATCTGCACTAATGAGCCGACGTAGCAGAGGCAATGGACGGTCGTTATTACGCACATGAAGCTAATCAACGGAAAGCGGGCAAAGCAAGAGCTTGGGTGATGACATCGGTTACAGGAAGGGGCTGTATGGAGTAATGGGGGAGTTATAGGGGGGTTATGTGTAGTAATGGGGTGTTATAAAGGGAGGTTATGTGAAGTAATAGGAGGAGAAATGGGGAGGGGGTATATGGAGTAATGGGGGAGTTATAGGGGGGTTATATGGAGTAGTAGTAGAAGTAATAGGGAGGGGTTATATGGAGTAATAGGAGGAGTACTGAGCAGGTGTTATATGGAGTAATAAGAGGGGTTATAAGGAAGTGTTATATGAAGTAATAGGAGGTGATGGGGAGGAGTTACATGGCGTAATATGAAGAGTTGTAAGTAAGGGTTATATGGAGTAATAGGTGAGTGATGGAGAGGGGTAATATGGAGTGATAGGTGAGTGATAGAGAGGGGTAATATGGAGTAATAGGTGAGTGATGGAGAGGGGTAATATGGAGTAATAGGTGAGTGATGGAGAGGGGTAATATGGAGTAATAGGTGACTGATGGAGAGGGGTAATATGGAGTAATAGGTGACTGATGGAGAGGGGTAATATGGAGTAATAGGTGAGTGATGGATAGGGGTAATATGGAGTAATAGGTGAGTGATGGAGAGGGGTAATATGGAGTAATAGGTGAGTGATAGAGAGGGGTAATATGGAGTAATAGGTGAGTGATGGAGAGGGGTAATATGGAGTAATAGGTGAGTAATGGGGACAGGTTACATCATTGGTTTTATACAGCAAGATGTAAGGTTATAAGAACTGCTTTCCTAGCCAGGTACCCCTATTTGTGGTAGGTAAGGCATGCGTGTTTGCCGATGATCTGCAGCAGGAGATACACTCTTGGTGGAATAAGCCAAATCAATAACAAGTTAAGTAAATTAGAGGTATTAAAAGTAATGTGCGGCAACTGCAGGCGAATATTGATAAATGTAAAAGTGTCACATCCACCGTCACCGAATGACGTCTTAAACCAGCAAGCAATCACTGAAGAATTAGGCAGACCTAAGCCAGACCAAATGCTGCGTTCCCTCCTGTGGCTCGAATACATTGTCCATTAAACAGCTTGGATTTCTTAAACTGCATGGCAAATCTATGGCAGTTGGCAGCTATGGATCTGAGAGGTGGTGGCTGTGAGGGTCGCCAACTGGAAATGGTAAAGGATTCAACTGGTGGGAAGTGAGAGGAACTGGGCAGGGGAACGAGATAGCGTGATGTAAAGATAGAGGTAAAAAGTCATAAAAAATGGCTAATATACAGCAATGAGAGGGGAAAAGGTAAGAAATTACAGCTTGATTGGAAAAGCTATAAAAAAGATTTACAGGGAGCATTACAGACACTTATAGGAGAGATTACACGGAGCAATGCGGGATTTATAGCAACGTTCTGTACAGCCAAGGGGTGGCTTAGCGTATGTAAATAGTAAAGGTGAGTGGCTGCGTTTGCCAAAGAAGGGATTAAGGTTTCTTTTGCTGAATATCTGGGTGTGTTTTGTGCCGTTTGCATTTCCGCGCGTTATCTGGGAAAGAATATATTCTCCTCTCTAACTAATTTGCCTCTAATTACTTTATTTCATTCCCCTCCACACCCCCCTCACTCCTACACTCTTTAATTTATTGCCTCTTGTGGGGTTTCCCTTTTTTTTTTTTTAGCTTAGTTTTTCACCAGCTCTCCCACTTTTTGCCCTCCTTTGCTTTGTGGTCTCTCTCCCACTCCTCTCCTTTTCTATGTCTGGAGGTTTTAATTCCACAACAGATCCAGGTTTTTTTTTTTTTTACACACCAGAATTAGTTTACAGCAAAAATCATCTGTGCAAAATCTGTAATATCCCCTTCGAGCAGATAAGTGACAGAGAGGGAGAGAGAGAGACGGAGAGAGAGAGAGAGACGGGGAGAGAGATGGGGAGAGAGACGGGGAGAGAGATGTAGGGAATGAAAGCAACTGAAGAAAAAAGGGGGGTGAATAGAAAAAGATAAAAGGAATGTGGGATTAAAAAAGAAAAAGGAGAAATGGACATTAAGGAAGAGTGGCAGAGAGGTGTAGGGATAGCGAGAGTTTTAGGAAAGAAGAGAGTTAAAAGATGCAGTGAGAGGGAGCAAAGAAATATGAAAAAGGTGGTAATATATACAGGTAACCCAACTCCTGCAGGGTTGTAGGGGTCGCCATTGCCATATGTGTCAAATTACTGAGGTCATGGGCTGGACACAGTGTCAGGTATCTACTCAGGTGTATGGCAGGGAAGGAGTTAAGTACTGTATACATATTGTATATAATGTGCAGGAGGCAGAGAACAGATAATGAGATTAGGGCTGGCGCCAGCACAGGGGAACACAGTGGTGGTGGGGGGAGCGCAGGAGGAGGAGAGGGCAGGGGAGCGGGAGGGGGAGAGGGGTGGTGCAGAGGAAAGGAACGTGGGGATGACAAGTGCATCAACTGGCGAGGGAAGGAGATCTGGGTATAAAGGAGGAGCACAGAAAAAGTGGACGTGGACAGGTAACAGTCTTTCCGGTCAGGAGAAGGTGGTGAAAAGAGGAGAAGTTAAGGGGGCTAAGTGGAGGGGTAACTTAGGTGAAACAATGGTGTGTGGAGGGGTAAAACCTGACTGCTTGGTGCACTGGGCGTAGGGGGCGCTACCCCGAGGACTTTGTTTCGCTCTGTTAACAAGCAACTGCTTGCAGGAAGGGGGCACTGAAAGCACAGTTCTCCTGTGACTCGAGAAAGAGCTGGAAATCGGGGGTATACCGGGGTACACCGCAGCAAACAGAGGCGGATATTCACTAGAGCGGAAGTTGGAAGGAGGGTTTGCTGGTTTTGACTCCTTGAGTTCACGATAGATTATGAAGGTCCATCACCAATGAGCTTCTGCTGCAGGAAGAGCTTGGTCGGCTCCGTGTTATATATATTTAAGGGGACAATATAATACCCCAGACAGCTCTATCAACAAAGAATGCATTTTGGAGTCATTTGTACTTTGGTATGGATTCTTTGACTGTAAGAAAAAAACTTATCAAGATAAGATGTGTGCAGGGGATCTTATGAGACCCCCTGGAGACCTCATGCAAACGAGCACTAGAGCTGGCTGGATGTGAGTATAACATGCGTGGAGGTCTCTTCTGCTTTAGTTGTGCCTTGCAAGTGACACATTTCAGCTCATTGACCTAACTAGGGATTATGAAGGTCTGTAACGGTCCTTGTAGAGACATGAACTTGGCCAACTTGGCTTTTCTTGTAGGAGAAACTCATTGTGGCTGCTCCTTCAAAAAAGGTGCCATTTTTCATTGCTTAATAAAGCAAAAAAATCAGTGCACACCCAGCAAATACAACTTAAAATATCGGGGATTCCATCACATATGGTCATATATATTGCTTAGCCCAAAGTACCCCAATCTAATTTGACGTGGTTACATTCATTTCTGAGGAGGAGAATAAGTGGGACTGCACCATGTCATCTCATGTCAAGTTAATCTGCAATTCATGGCTGAGGGAACGAGCCGTGGTGAGGCTCTCCCTGCATCTGTTAATCTTAGACCCAATCTTATGGCCCAATAAATAGTCTAAGAACTAATCTTTGTAGTCTTTTGTAAAGCGTGCAATTGCCTTCTGTGCAAACTGTACATTCACTTTTTATCGCTGGCTATGGAAAAAAGTTCATGATGATGAAAAGTCCAGGAGTTCTTCAATGGACCTTCTTGCCTTTTGCCTCTTGGCACAACTTCTGGAGAAGCAACTTTTGTATAAACTGCCACTTTAGTTAGTAACACGGTGGCATATGGGGGATATGTATAAAATGTTATTAACGTGGACTTATGTCCATGTCAACCGAAGGAATGTTCCATTCAACAGAAGACCTCTTTTCAGAGAATTATCATACATAATTGTGATTTATACGTAACTCCCATGTTGTCTACTAACAAAGCAGATGAAACTTCTCATGGAATAAAACTGAAGGCAATTCCATTTATTATTAGGGTACGATACCGTCATATCGCTACATTGTACTGCTCTGCACTTCTCCAGATTGACTAATGTACGACGAACAGTTTACTGATGTAGCAACAGAGGGGTTAACACGGGGGCCCCTACAAATGTTCCCCACGTGGGGTCTGAGTCTCCATAAAACGTCAGGCGGAAGGAAGGCGTCTTTATGATGGTGCTTTGAGGCAGAGAGAGATGGGGTCAGAGGTCAGCAGGCCCCGAATAACTTCATACTGCTTTTATAAAACCCAACCCAACCCTATTATGGATGGGGTCACAACTCTCAGCGATGGGGGGGGAGGGGAGAACAGAGGATGGAGGGAGATGCAGAGGAGTATAGGAGAGGTAGAGGAAAACTGAAATTAGAGAAGAAAGATTGGAGAAAAGGGAAAATGTAATTGCTAATGGAAAAAGATTGAGGCGAGATAGGAGAGGCATACGAAATCCCCAAAGGAGGGATAAGGAAGGAAGAGATGCAAAAGAGAATAGCAGAAATGTGAACAATTACAGCAGCTGTAGTGATACAGAAATGGGACCTGCGAAAGAGATTTAGCAAAAAAGTGAGCGCAAAACGGCAAAAGTGAGAGAAACTAAAATAGCAAAAGTAACAGGCTGGGCTGTTCAGAGCGTGATGCAATATATCAACGTGCCCCCATACAGAAATAAATAAAGCAGGGGGTATCGGAGGGGGGTGGGAGTCCGCTAAGGTTACCAACAGTCTCTATTTTACAGTGTATCCCACGTCAGACAAGCTGTTAAGGCATTTGAAGGGGTGAGTGGCTGGCGGAGGGCAAATGGAAGCGAGGTAAAGGAACACGTGGGAGCTTATAAGTCGCTGACAACATGGGTGGGAAATACACACAATTCCATTCAATGAACACTCATCTGCGGGGAGAGTGACAGATGGCCGTGACTGTAAGACTGTGTCCCCCTGCCCTCGGTCACATGACTGAGTCACAGCGTTCCCCCATGGAGGGCCACATGACTGCTTCCTGACACTGTGCCACACATTAGAGGGGGGGAGAGTACATGCTCACATGACTGTAGAATCATAGCGCCCCCCTATGAAGGTACATATGGTCACTATGTAATAACTATGTAATTACCTCAATGATGGGATTGGGGTCTTAAAGGGGAACTCTTTTTTTATTACTCTTATTGAGTTGAAAATACATTTTTTAAATGTTTTCAGGTAGCTGTGTTCTGGCTCTGTTATCTGAGCCCAATCTAGTAGACAAACACCCTGACTCAGTCTAAATCACCCACCCGGATGCTCTAACTAATGAAATTCTATGGAGGACCAGACATAATTAGCACTGACATGAAAAATTTGCTCAGAGAAAGTCCACCAAAACATCCAGTGACGTAGTAACATACCAGGGATCTGGCTCCACCCACCTCATGCGGGTGGGAGGTCCCACTGACGGAGGGGAAGTGGGCAGGAAGTGGGATGTGCCGCATCACCGCTCCCGCGACTCGGAGTTTCCCCATAGTGACCCGGAGAAGTGTCGCTTCTCCTGGAGTCTCTGGGCAAAACCAGGTATTCGTATTAACCTAGGCCTAAACGACAACAGGGCCACCAGCCACCCTTCTTCTGGGGGCCTTTTAATGATTCACTGCACCAAGTGGAAGGAAACCATGGAAGCTGTACAAACTCAGCACAGTTCTCCATGGCGTTAATGGGCCGGTTGAGGAGATCAGTGGTTTCCCCTTTACCAGGCCCATTTAGCAGGGGCATTCCAGAGAGCCTGATAGGGCTATTAGCTCATTGCTATGGGGGCTGCCACACCCCAGACTTGCTGTCCCAGGCCTAGAATACGCAGCTGAAAATATCACATGACTGACCATAATGGCGGCCTCTAGGAAATTTATTGGAACAAAATGAGATAAATCCAGATTTTTATCAATGTCGACCTACGTTCCTGCACACAGCGCTGCCCTTGAGAAATCTGTGTATGCACCTGACAGGTAGAAATCCGAGCAGAGGACAGGAGAAGATCATCAGAGGAGCGCAGGGAACGGGGAGGTGCGAGTTTGGAGATAAGTGAGGAGATGTAGGCAGGGGAACCTCTTTGAAGAGCTTTGGAGGTGATTCTAAATTAAATCCTGAAGCGCGTAGGCAGCCAGTGAGGAGACTGACGGAGAGGAGAGGCGTTAGGGGAGCGATGGGTACGGAAGATAAGTCTGGCAGCAGCATTCATGATGGATTGTAAGTGGGAGAGGTGGGTTTGAGGAAGTCTCAGATGGAATTTCAGTGAAAACGAGAACTAAATAAACGCACGAAGCAAGAAGCTCCGTTTAATGTTTTGCTAAATGAATGAGTGAACGCAGGAAATGTTTTTGAAGGGATCTCCAGTTATTTGCATTGCAGTTGCAATGGGGCATTAGACTATCCCTTTAATTATCATATGGCACATAAGTAAGCACTAATTGGCTGTTGCCATAGAATCATAAAGAGCTTCTTAAAGCTTTCGGTGTTGTTTATATGTGATTTTAACTTCCAAGGGAAGAACGACACAGCAAACCCACTAAAATGTATTTGTGCAACATACCAAAGGGCACTACAACGCTATGTCTGTATCAACCTAATGTACGATGCTGTAAGAGAGGGCCTCCTGTCAAAGGATTAGCCTTCTCTGTATCAATCCCTCCTGGAAGATGGGGGATCCGAGCAGAGCTGAAGTTCAGTAGATCTCTCGGGCCCTTTCTTAACTTTTAACACTACCTCCATTTTTGTATTCACGCTCTCTCCCTTCCTTTAATGTTCACGCCGTCTCTTGGCCCCACCACCCCTGATTCTCCATCTCCTTGGCAGGCTGCCTGCATTGAGCCAAATCCATTAATCAGCGGTAATTGCAGCGCGGCCCCTCTCTTTCTCCAGTTCGTCTCTCTTTCCTGTCTCGTCTCTCAATCACTGTAAGTATGGAGGGGCGACTCCGAAACGCCAAGTGTGCAGTAGAAAGTTGAAGGCCGGGGAAGTTGCTACACAATAAATCCCCATAGACAAGCTCACCATACATCGGGATAACACACTCCAGATAACATTACATCATTATGATGTGCGTACAAATCAGGTGTTAAAACCATCAACCAAGATTTTTAACCCTTTTACCAACTGATCCATATAGCTCTCTCCTTCACTATCTCATATAGGTTGATGTCCTTCTTATGAGCCCCTTCTTGCTTCGTTTAACCCACCAGTAGAGCTTTGGGTTCGCACGGAAGCCTTCAACATATACGTGATACATTAATGTGTTGGAACAGTGTAGGGACTGCACTCGAAGCGGCGACATGGAGATTTGTCTGGGGGGTCAGCAAAGGAAAAGCAGAAGACGCCTCGGCGCAGCCTCATCTGGGCTAAGAATAGGGCCGGCAAGCGGGCTCATGGGCAGAACAATGGTTTCAATGGACGTGAAGTATTAGTACTGCTTGCAGCGCAGGATAAAAGTGCAGTAACAGCTGTAGGTTAAGGGTCGGTTTGGGATCAGCAGAGTGTGTCAAGGGGTTAAGCAAACATCTATAATTCTTTACCAATAACGTTATACCCTCTCCAGGCTGTAAACAATGAGTCCTCCCCACCATTCTCTCACTGTCACGCCGACCTCCTGAGGCCTCCATGGGTCAAAAGAGCTCCAGCTCCTGAAATCCCGTCTCCATAAATTTCCATCCCCCTCAGTACCCTGTCGGAGACAGGAGATGAAAAATATTCTATTTGGCGGGGTCCTCTGGGGTCTGCGTCTGTGTGTGCAAAGTGCATGTTCTATGCCGTGTGCGTTAGCATGATCACTTACACGTGTTTCCGCAACATACAGTATTAAACATGTACACCAAGTGTATTTTTACACAGTCACCCTCCTAAATGTAACAAGCGCTGTGCACCGCATACAACATAATGTCACAGCAGATAATCAGGACTGGCTCAGACTATGCTGTATTTAATATAGTGCCCCCCCCCCTGGCTGCAGGTTATCAGGACTGGCTCAGACAATATCGCGGTCTCTTAATAGGATGACCTTCTGGACATAGAGCGTTAGGAACCGGTGTAGGTGGAATTGTGGATATCTCACATTGTTTGGTTGGATTAACCCCGTCTCGTCCCGATTCTGGAGCAGGCATTGAAGCGGTTACATGCTGTAACATAAAGCAGTACAGGAGGAGTGATATCACTGGAGAAGCATGCAAAAACACAACTCCATTTCCCTCAATTAGCATAGCGGTTTAGCTACACATATTTCCAGAAAGCGTCTAATCAATTTTTGGCTGGGAGAGCAGAATCAGACGCCAGTTGCTCTGCGTTCCAACATGCTAATCAGGGCTCGTGGGGAATGAAGACTGACACGACGGGTTGTGTGAAGTGGTGGGGGTGCAGCGTGCAAGAAATATGTATGCAACTTTTTTGGTGGACTTGTATGTCTTTCTCTAAATCTACTCTCAGCGTATGTTCAGTCGATGCTTATAACACGACGAGCTACACTTTGCATGCCGATAAAGGGTCTTCTCCCGCATTAAGACACAATATACTCCATATGTCCTTCGCGTAAAAAGAAAAATGGAATGCAGATCTAGGCCACCCATCCTGCCCTGCGATGTATCTGTTGCAGATCATCAGGACTTTGAAGATCATTTGATTTGGACGCGGCCCAAGTTGTGTCCCGTTGCACAGTTTGGAGGTGGATGGTGTATATAGCGGAGACGGTAAAATTCACTGCTGTAGATGGACTCCATGCGCGAGTAGGAAAGACGATGGCGCAAGGAATGATTAAAAAGCAAAGTGTGCCAACAAAAGTAAAACGTCTGTGATGTTACTGTGGGCGGGATAATAAAAAGCTACAACGAAGAGAGACTATATTGTCTCCGATTATTCGCTTTTCTTTGTAGAATGTCGCATTTCCACTTAAAATCGGGAAGAATGGAATACAATTGCAAGCGGTCACTAAACCGGTGAATGCCTTCTCTGCCAAGGAGAAGCGCCGTTTTTATTTCCCCAAACGTGTGATGCTGTGGTCCTTGCCGTCGGTTGTCACGGTAACTCTTCCCGCTGAACGATACTGCGTGGGAGGATGCGAATGCTGCCGTCAGTGGCTCACAGCACACAAACAAACTCCATTCACCCTTAAGGAGCGGCGAGGTGTCCAAAGCACGTTACCTGCCTCCTCCTCGTCGGGTCGATCATTCATCGGCATTCTAATGCCGACTTTCTGGACAGGGTAATGAAGCAGAAGTAAGATTTGTTGGTCTGGCTCACAGTTCTCGTAAACGGAGCCCGGTTTATTAGTTTGGTTGCCGTCGCAGATGCCATTTGTTGACAGCCTGACCATCGAGCTTCTCTTTGCTCAGATCGCAGACAAAGCCTCGTTCCCTATAATTTGATTTAAAGGTAGCAGTCAAGTCCCCATATTGTACACCAGCATTAGTCATTGTATCCTACATTACCCTAGCTTTTGCGTTTTGTACAATGCTATCAACGACGCCGGCAATTGTTACTAACAATGAAAGACTCGAATCTATTGTCTATGGAGTTAGAAAAGTTAAAAATAAGAAGTTATTGACGTATGAGGTCACGTGACCAAGATAAAAAGTTTTGGGCTGAGCACTAAACCCTTCCATGAATAAATGATAAAGCGTGCACCACCACAATATGTGAAATAAACGCCGCGGACAGAACTTTGTTGCCTGGTGACTACAGCGATTGGAAGAAAGGGACCTCTTTTCCTGGGCATGCACCTCCACGGGCAGGTATGCGTATGAACGGCTGCCATCGTAAGACTACACGTGATGTCAATTAGTGGTATTTGTGTAGGAATTTCATTAGAGAAGCCATCTTTCCTCCTTGACGTCCCCCTTTTTCATTGCATTGAACTTCTTTTTGAGGAAGGGAAGCAGAAGATGAAGAACTGGGACCTGTTCATCTATTGCGGATCAGTTTTTCCATTGCTTTCCATGATGGAAGCTGTCACGTTTTTTTTTTTTGTTTTTACGTTTGAAGTATGCCTTTTAAATCTACTGGATTTCTTCTATTTTTTATTCCTCACATTCTGATCATCCAACATAAGTAAACACAAAATGCAGCTTTTAAACGATCATTTAATTTACTGAAGGCAAAGCGTTACTCAAAACCAATATCAACTATGTAAAAAGTCATTGCCCCCCTAAATCTAATAAGGACCAGTATAAGAGCCATTTGCTTAACACATTTGGCGGGTTGCTCCATAGAATCTTCATATAGCCTATTAAAGCGTCAGCTCATTTAGAATGTTCCCAGTTATGCCCAATCATAGTGGTTCCCTTGGAGAGAACACGGCTGAACCACAAAAGGGTTAAGATTGAGATGGTATATATCTGAGAAGGAACATATGGACATGAGACTGGAGATTAATAGAGTTATTTATGGGGTGAGGAGCAGAAGAAACGCAGGAAAGGTTGACTGAGAACCTTGATAGTGAAGGAGACGGAGGAGACAGATAGAATTTGTTTTGCTTCCAATAAACTCTAAAAATGAGACTTAAGAGTTTAGAGAAGATGAAGTATTCTGCATCCACTTTGTGAAAGGTCCTAACACAACTGGTTTAAAATAGAGCTGTCATCCAGAAATGTTTGGATAGCCAGGTCCTCCAGGGGTACCGTATAGAATAATCTGCTCTAACTGAATCGATGCCACGTGAATAGATAAAAAGACAGATGATAACTCCTAAAAAACTCTAAAAAAAAAACAACGATGAAGTATGACTTGGGGCATTTCTGAAAAAGAGCGATATAAATAAATGGAAACTCATCTGAATGCTCATGGGGCTTAAACATTGAAACCTCTCTTTAAAAGTGGTGAGAAAATCTAAACACAAATAGAATACATCATCGATAATGTCATTTCTGTTCCAAGCGAAAATGTAAACAAAACTAAACATCTTAATAGAGCAAAACACACAAACAGTGTACTTTTTGTCTTTATAAACTTCAGTTGTATAAACGTAATAGAAGCTTGACATTGAGGTTATAAAATTTAAGCTTATCCAAAGTGCCCATTTACCCTCAGTCATGGCAAGATGTGATATAACCTATATATCAACACATTTTCTATTATATATAAACCCTGTTATATACTCATTTCCACCAAACATTCTGAGCTTCTAGAAAAGCGAGGACAAAAAGAGGGATTTGAGTTGAAAACAGGCACTATTATACTAAAAAGGGTGACTTTGGAGGTATAGAAGAGAAAGTAAGGGTCACTTACTGGATTATTGTGCAGTTATATTTTATTTATCAGACCATCAGTTCCGGTGCTTGCTCTGAAATTATAAAGGGCAAATGTTAGTGAAAAAAAAAAATCCATAGAGTCTCTTCCTCTAATATAGCGAGGTTAAAATGAACAGCTGTTGTTCGAGGAGCATCACCAAGATTATAAATAAATAAGGGATTCTTTGTATTAAGCCTTGCGGGTATTTTTCCTCTGTGTAGCGCAGCACATAGATATCAGCCCAGCACAGAGATATGATACCCAGAGTGTGCCAGGCTGCCTGCCTCTTGTTATGCTCCATTTCCTTCACATGTCTTGGGCAGCCTCATGTCTACCCTGAAGGAATCTGTAACCCAGAAACGAAAAGTAATATGACTTACAGGAAAAATTATATACAGAGCGATAGATATATATATATATATAGTATATGTATACAGTTGTGTGAAAAAGAAGGTACGCCCACTTTGAATTCTATGGTTTTACATATCAGGACATAATATCAATCATCTGACCCTTAGCAGGTCTAAAAAAACCAGGTAAATACAATCTCAGATGAACAATACGGCATGACATGTTTATGATGTATTCAACAAAAATAAAGCCAAAATGAAGAAGCCATGTGTGAAAAAACGAACTATACTTTATGATTCAATAGCTTGTAGAACCACCTTTAGCAACAATAACCTGAAGTAATTGTTTTCTGTATGACTTTATCAACGCCCCCATGTATTTGCAAAAAGAGCCACCTGAAATGGACCATGCAGCTATCATATGCATTAAAGCCCATAGGAAGGAGTGCCCCTTTGAAAGAAACATTGACAGAAACAATTGGCGAAATGTGTGACCAGATCTCCCCTTTAACGAGGTATGGGGGGGTTACTTGATGAAAAAGCAGTATACAGTATGTTTGGGGCATGCAAAGGAGCAACAGAACAATAATATCTCGGCAGTATGAGTTTATATATATCTTTATACAATTTTAAGTAAACAAAAATTTTCTCGGAAAAGGATTTGCCATTAAGGTAGGACTCACAGGCTCTCTTTTTTCTGTAACGAACAGCATCAGCGAGGAACTAGAAACCTATGAATGGCTGGTTGGGAGGGGAAGAAGCCAGGGGATTTGACTCAGAACAAGTTGTCCATAGAAACCCATAAACAAATTATCATACACAGCTTAAGGGAGGCAATGTCAATTAACAACTTCATTGCCAGGGTTGGAAAAAAAATGACTTTCCTCAATAGCCTAGTGCAACGAATGGGTTAAGATGTTCATTAATACCGGCACAGACCACAGCAATTATACCCGGAAATGGGACTTAATTGACTTTATAAAACAGGCAGCATCCTCTGGCACCGTTCCTCACAATATATGTGGTTGCAATTTTCTGATAGATATTAGGAAAATTAGCCGAACAGAGCACCCATTTTGCTTTGTGCTAAGATTTGGATATGAAAGGCTGTAGACAGCTGATGTTGACTGCGGTGACCCCAGACCGAGAAATGGATTACATCATTAACCGATTTCTGCCTAAATAACATCTATGTCCTGTCGGGATCATTTCCAGCCTTGACATGCTCTTTCGAGCTCAACCAAACGTGGGGGTTTATTCACTAAACTGTGAGTTCAAATGTTTTGACTTGGTCCTGCACAACGCCCAGTTTAATAGGTGAAATGACACAGGAGAAACCTAACGGACGCAGTTGCACCTCTTTCCAGGTGAAGCTCACCATGCTGGACATGAGATGACCCAAGCAAACCTAAGCACTGAGATTTCTGGGCATGTCATGCAGTCTATTTTTTGCATGAACAGGGTTTTTGGAAAGGGTTTATGGAATTAGCTGCACTCTAAAGATAAAATGTAACGTAAAATGTCACTTTTCAGACACTTAGATCAGACATACCCAGCAATGGGTGGTTGTGTCCCTCCCATCATAATTGCTCCCTCTACCATCTATCTTCCAACGACTTCCACAGATCCCAAATTACTGGGTGTGACCAGCGGAATTTTTCCTAGTGTCTAATATTCAAATACTGATCAGCAGCGAGAACAGACATCTGTAGTTTAAACGGATTAAAGAGAGTCCTAGTTAAAGAGAAACTCCCACCATAGTAATGGAGGAAGCCTATATAAGAGCAGAGCGGGCAGGGGATCCGTTCATTTCACTGTGACTGCTTTAGGTGACGCTGCTGCGCTGCATCTGAGCATTTTACAGAGTGAGATTCTTCTGTGTGAGACTTGGTGAGCCTCAGTCTGCCATTTCTCACGTTGTCTAAGAATCTCTAAAGTTTTGATTTAATTAATTAAAACATTTAAAAATCAATTTCATTAAAATCACGTAACCAGTCCACTGTTATCCCGCTGACATTGTGGGCGTTCCCACTGATGCCAGCGGGCGTTCCTGCTGATGTCCCAGGACACAACCACATTTAAGGGGGAAATGGGCGGGCAGTGGGGCGTATCAGGACCCCAGTCCCACAGCCTGGAAGCGCTTTTCCCAGGTGTGCTAGTGACCTGGAAGCCTAATGGAGATAGTAACATGGCACCGATTATGTCGCAACACAGACACGTAAATATTTTGCAAACATGGCAAAATATATCTGTATTTGCAACAATACCCTGGCTTGAAATACAGTGCTTCTGATGTCGGCTCGGGCTAGTAACGCTCCTTGGTCTAAAATCCAAAGTCTGGCTAGGAAAGGTGGCACTGAATGCACTGCATGTAAATTACACTCGGAAAATACGGAACTAGAGGACACCCATGCAAAACTTTATGTTTCCCTGCTCTTTGTCTTCATGTAACAAAAACCTGCTTAACATACCTTGGCAGATACAAAAATGCCACACGCAGGGCAAAACGTGCGAGTAGATTCTAGTTGCTCTAAGAAAATATGTTTTACATTGTTTTCCGGTAACACAGTTGCAATTCTTGATATACGAGATTTCGGATATATGATACGAGAGAATCTGATTGTAGATAAGAACATTTGGCCCATGAAGTCTGTTCATTTTTTTCTAACTGCTGTAAAAAAAATTAACCATTATCACTCCTGGGCCATGTCTTCTGTCCATTATAACCATATGCCTATCCCAAGGGTGTTTTAATACCCCCACTGTATGAATCTCTAAGAATTCTTCTCTAAAGCTTTTCTGTTTCACCACAATCCTCTTGGTGAAGTCATATTTTCTTATATTATATGTATTTTATCTAACTCTTTAGATTTAGACGATGACCTCTTAACTTAGTATTTCACCCTTTAAAATATTTCTCTTGTTTTTTTTGTGTATATGAATGTTTTATATCCTGTTGGAGCATTTCCAGAGTATCTCTATCCTTTTTCACGAGCATATCTCATGCAATGCCGGTGTTTTTATAACATTTTCCGCAGTCCGCAAGAATGTCCTTTTTCGTCTGGGTTCTTGTTCATGCTACATATTACATAGGTTTTAATTAAATACGTTATATATAAAAAAAAATAGATGACCATGTGAATCACGAGGGGAGGGGATGATGACACGGAAGAAGGGGTGACGTACAAGAAAGGGTGAGTTTACATGCAAGCTAGGCATCTGTGGTTGCTATGGTAACGAATCTGTAAGGGATTTTCTAAAACAATAGAGACACAATTTAAAATGATGATTATTTTTACCATTTTAGGATTATTATCATTCTGCATGGATCAAAGTGTTTTTTTTTTTATAATACTGAATACTTAGAATATAAATGATTTTTTTTTCACCTATCTGCTAACCTTATTACAGCTAAATCATACTTTATAGCATTACGACGACAGTCACCCGGAAACAGCTTGTGAGGACCCCATTCATTGTTAATACCGCTGGGGAGATGCAAGAATGAAACAATATCTGATTTTCCACACAGTTCAAGCTCCCGATGAAGGAAGATTTGCTGCGGAAAAAGCCAGTCAAACATCTGCCATATTTTACTCTGCTAGAATACAGTATCCACAGCTGCTTAAGCATTAGAAACATAGCGAGTGACGACAGATAAGAACCGATTGCTCATTTCCTATGTAAAAGGCACAGTAGTAACCCTTTTAATGCCAATACTATATATACTATATGGACAAAAGTATTGGGACGCCTCACCATTACACCAACAGGAACTTTTGGTCAAGTTCTACCAAACCAAACTCATCCAACTATGTCTTTATGGACGTTGCTTTGTGCGCTGGGACACAGTCATGCTGGAATAGGAAAGGGTTTTCCCCAAACTGTTCCCACAAAGTTGGAAGCATAGCGTTGTTCAGTGGATGTCTGCACTGTGGTCTGGTGCAGACACTGTGCCATTGGAACACAGGAGTGATGGGGGTGATAAAAGGGCCATTGGAACACAGGAGTGATGGGAGTGATAAAGGGCCATTGGAACACAGGAGTGATAAAAGGGCCATTGGAGCACAGGAGTGGTGGGAGTGATAAAGGGCCAATGGAACACAGGAGTGATAAAGGGCCAATGGAACACAGGAGTGATGGGAGTGATAAAGGGCCAATGGAACACAGGAGTGATGGGAGTGATAAAGGGCCATTGGAACACAGGAGTGATGGGAGTGATAAAGAGCCATTGGAACCCAGGAGTGATGGGAGTGATAGGGGCCAATGGAACACAGGAGTGATGGGAGTGATAAAGGGCCATTGGAACACAGGAGTGATAAAAGGGCCATTGGAGCACAGGCGTGGTGGGAGTGATAAAAGGCCATTGGAGCACAGGAGTGATGGGAGTGATAAAGGGCCAATGGAACACAGGAGTGATAAAGGGCCAATGGAACACAGGAGTGATGGGAGTGATAAAGGGCCAATGGAACACAGGAGTGATGGGAGTGATAAAGGGCCATTGGAACACAGGAGTGATGGGAGTGATAAAGAGCCATTGGAACCCAGGAGTGATGGGAGTGATAGGGGCCAATGGAACACAGGAGTGATGGGAGTGATAAAGGGCCAATGGAACACAGGAGTGATGGGAGTGATAAAGGGCCATTGGAACACAGGAGTGATGAGAGTGATAAAGGGCCTCTGTTCGCCAATGAAGATATTCCTTTAAAAATCAGCAATTTACAGCTACAATAGTCATTTACAACATTAACACCATCTGCGCTGGATTTCTAATCCATTTCATGTTATTTTAATGTACAAAATGTGCTTTTCATTGAAAAAGAAAAGACAAGAACATTTCTGAGTGACCCCAAACTTTGGAGTACACATACCTGCACAAAATCCCAGGAGACCTCGAAGGAGAGATTTAATCCTGAAGATTTCTGTATATATGGCATATATGTAAGGACAAGTTGCTTTGAACTTTTAATTTAACCCCCGGAATCTAAAAATTGTATTTCAGGCAGTTTTGTAGAATGCGCCACAGCAAGAAAGAAAAAGTAGAGCCTTCCACGTGAATGCTTCACAAAACTAATGACTTGAATTTCCCGCGTTGTTTAAGCGTAACGCATACCAGAAAACTACGTCTCCCAGAATCCTCCGCTATACGCGACACGCATGCGTAGGATCGGCGCCTCAGCCAATGGGATGCGAGGCGTCCGGAAGACTGTCATGGCGGATTGTTGTGTTTGGGGACCGATTGCTGTGTGAGAGGAAGAGGTAAGAAGAGTTAGTGGGACCGGGCGATAGGGCGGCGTTTGGGTTTGTGGTGCTCTATGGAGGGTTATTCGGTTTAGTCAGTGAGACGGCAGCCTTTTATATGCAGACACGATGAATGAATTAGGGCTCATCCTCTCCTGGAAAGTCTGCTCATTCATTAGCGGGATAGGCTTGTCCTGTTATTATTAGTTCATTTGTAAAGTGGGCTTATTTGGAGAAAGTAAAATATTTAAGGCTCTCGCCAGAGTCATTTACAAGATAAAAGGTAATTCCATCAGTTTTTGGGGTAGACAGACAGGATAATCTGAGAGACTGCCAGAAAAAAATAACAATGGCTCTTCACAGCATGTTTGCTTTAGTTGTGTTACTTTATTTATTGTTAAAGGGACAATATGATCTGGGAAGACAAAATCTAAGAATAAATGACACCAACATCTAAATGATGAGTCCCTCTTCTAGGCTGAGATCAGGGCCCTCTTTACCTAATGTAAGTAGCTCCATGGATATAAATTAAAAGATAATAATTAAGGGTGAGATGACCCAGGCGTTCGGAGATGTGGCACGTCAGCATACCTCCTAACATTAACAGCAGTTTACATATGGCCCCTTGGGGCCAGTTTGCACCATTTAGCTGACATGCTGTGCCAGCCAGTCCGTAGGCAGAGTCACGTGTGCCGTATATTGGCGTTTTTATCTAGGGACGTGGGGGCAATGGGGATGCAACACAGGGTGGCAGGACTCTGATCCTGGAACACATATAAGGTACTATAGGTTTTATTCCGGAAATAGTCTTCTGCGTTACCTTTGTGTATCCATAACTGTTTATGTAAAGCCTCTGGGCGCCATATGATTACGTTCCATTCATAGGCCGCCAGCAGATTCAGTAGCACTATCGGTGACAATGACAACAACCTCAACCTTAACCTCAAATTAAGACGGGAGAAGGGAGCGCGATAAAGACCAAGTAAGTTTAGAACATTGGATGTACAAGTTTGGTTACATTCATGGACCCGGAGAACAGAGAAAGACGTTAGGGATGTGTGAAAGTATTACTTCTGCGACTGGGAGGTCAGCGTGGGAAAGTCTCTCAGCGGAAATGGTAGAGAGGAATCCTGACTTTGAGACAAGAAGGAAATAAGGTTCGATGCCTGGTAGAAGGAGGGCCAACTGTTCCTCCCCAAAAGAAAATACGTTTTAAAGCATTTTCCTGCTTCACAATCAGGATTCAATGAAAGGTTGGTGTGTGCCAAGTGGTTTTCCAGAGCTAGATCTTCAGATGGACATTAATGTCACTGGACGTTCACAATTGTGGCCGGTGTGACCTAATGAAATGCCATACGCCTGTTCTGTAGCCCTATAGGACCTTTTTGATGACCACAAGGGAATATCCCGTATAGTTCTGTGACAGCAGAAGAATCACGGATCGTGGTGCCATCAGGCCTGATGCAGGAATAAAAAGTATGAGGGAACATCTGTTCATCTGCATCATCTGACACGATGAGTTTGGCCTAAGGCTCTTTGGTGAAGGAACAGATGTTCATTTTTTCTGCAAGACATTAGATTCTCCGCTTTGTCTTATATTTGCAATGTCCCACTTCAGCTGGAAGACATTTCCATCTCCCTGCCAGTGAAGTACTACTTTTAATTAGTTTCTCTTGGCTCATAGATTTAATCTAACCTGTATGAACAGTGCTTTGAATTTATTAGGTCTTTATTAAGCCTCTCGGACAGATTAAAGAAGGACCTACTAGGGGTCAGACATTGCCTGTCTCTCGGGTGGAGTTACTGAATACCTTTATATCATCAGGTGAACAGGTCCGTTGTGTGTTCTTGGTTTTCAAAGGACTCTCAGTAGGGCTCAACACTTATATCTCATATGCATTAAAGTGCATATGATGGTTGGAGTGTCCCTTTTAACCCCTTAACGACAATCCCCGTACATGTACGGGGTTGCCGTGCAACGGGTTAACGACAATGCCCGTACATGTACGGGCTGCCGTTAAATAGCTGCATCGCCGCGATCGCGGCGTTTTCGCCGCGATCGGCGGCTTTGCAGCATCCACGGAAGCCTCACAAGTGAGGCTGACCGTGGATCCGGGGAGGGCAGCCCTCGGCAGCCCTCCCCGGAAGAAAAATGGCCGCCGCCGCACCGATCATCAATGATCGCGGCGGCGCCCGGCTAAAGCTGCTTAGGAAGCGATCGGAATCGCTTCCTAAGCATAAACTGTGTTACTGACATGCCTCGATATCGAGGCATGTCAGCAACACAACCCCCCGACCCCCGATCGCCTTGTGATTGCTCCGAGGAGCAACCACAAGTGCCATCCTGTGAATGACGTTGCCGTCATTCACAGGATGGCATTAACAATAGATATGAGTTCACAGAGGGTCAATCCAGACCCTCTTGAGAACTCTCGAGCTCCTCCTGCAGGTTGAATGCAGGTACTGCATCCAACCATGCAAGGTCAATGGAGCCCAGCTCACTAACGAGAGTGACTAGTAAAAAAAAAAAAATAAAAAATTAAAAAAAAATTAAAAAAAAAAATTAAAAAAATGTCAAAAATATGGTAACATGTAAAAATACCCATTGTCACCAAAAAAAAAAAAAAAAAGTTTTTAATAAGCAAGTCCTAAAATTTTTTATCTTTACAAAAATTCCATTATGGAAAGAGTTAAAATATTGGCATTACAAATGCCCATAGGGTGTCTAGTATTAAAAAATATATGATTTGATGGGGTAAATTGAATTGGCCGGGTTCAAAGATGTCCCAAATATGGGACATGGGGCAGATGTCTAAATGGCAAAAAAATACACACCTCACAAAGGCGGCCTTTTACCTCCCAAATAACCCAACAAACCCATGCATGGGGGGTATCGCTGCGCTCAGGAGATGTTACTGAACACATATTGGGGTGTTGTGTGACACGGACATACACCAGGAGCGATAAATTTATACCTGAAGTACAACATGTGTGAAAAAAATACAAAAAGAATTACTACCATAAAGTTTCACAAAGGCTGGTGGTAAAATTAGTGCATTGAAAGGGTTAAAATACCAGCATTTCAAATACCTTGGGGTGTCTAGTTTTTTAAAAATATATGATTTGATGGGGTAAATTGCATTGGCCGGCTTCAAAGATACCCGAAATGGCACATGGGGGGAAGAATTACCAGATTAGGAAAAAAAGTTTTTGAAATGGCAAAACGCTACCTGTACTTATTGCCCCATAACGTGCAGAAAAAAGCAAAAAAACATAAAAACATTGGGTATTTCTAAACTCAGGACAAATAGTAGAATCTATTTAGTAGGTTTTTTCATTAGTTTTTGCAGATGAGTAAAAGTTTTCTGTTTAAAAAGTGAGAAAAAGTAATTTTTTAACAAAAAATCCCCATATTTTATCATTTTTTTTATAGTAAATTAGATGATATGATAAAATGAATGGTATCTAAAGAAAGCCCTGTTTGTCCTGAAAAAAACAATATATAATATGTGTGGGAGCATGAAATGAGAAAGAAGAAAATCACAGCTAAACAGTAACACTGAAAAACGTTAAAAGAGCCATTGTCCCGCAATATACTACGAGTAAAAACCCCTATTGTCCTTAAGGGGTTAAGTATAGGCCAACCCTGGATGTGATCAGCAATAACTCGCCAACTGTCGCTGTGATGTTTGCGTTAGCATCCAGCCTGCCCACACTGAAACTATTAATAAAAATTAGCCTAATTCCTGCTTACTGCGGCTCAGAAGCCGCTGGTATGTGTGACGTCTCTGGAAGAAGGCAGCGGGAAATATGTGGCAGTCGGCCAACCTGTCTACCTTTCAGGCGGCCATAGAAATATCTGGCTACGGTGCACCTCTTCAGAATCCCTCTCGTATGAGAAATACAACTCAAAAGGAGGTTTTAAAAAGTAAAAATACAGCAAAATAAGGATTGATGCTATTTAGTAAACGGTGTTCTATGGCAGTTATGTAAAATATTCTTTCTTTTTTTTTATCTAAGTAAAATATGTCGTTCTCTATGATATTTAAATACCAAAAGAAGCAGTCTGCTTAAGTAGCGTTGGAATGGAAGGGGCTCTTATTTATACTCATCATGCATTTAGTTGTGTTTTGGGAACGAAACAAGTTGCCATCTATCACGCCATTAAAATCCATGACAGCCTGTTCAGTGGCCTGGGCAAAATAATTTAAGGAAAGGGTGAGATTAAAGCCCTGTGTGGTGTGTTTCTTATAAAAAAAAAACAAACAAACAAAAAAAAAACTAAATAGAACTCCAGAAAAGATACAAAATCCTTTCTTTAACAAGTGAAAGGTGTCATAGAGATGCATAATACTTTATTGAGGGTGCCAGTTCATCTCTATAGAGATGAAGACTCCTGGCAAACTTCTAGCTGTCATTAATGGATTAAAATGCTATGTGAAGAAGATACAAAATATCCAAGTACTGCTACAAGAGTATGAAATACTTTATAATCATAATAAGGCCATTTGTGAAAAAAACATGAATCCCTTATTAAGTAGAGGTGTTAAGTCAGTGGTTCCTCCTCTTTGGTTTTCATGGTAAATGATGATTTATTCCATTTCATCCTCAGTTATGGAACTGAAAGATTTATCATAATTCCATTTGGGAAGAAATGTTGGATAATTTGTAAAACAGAGTATTACTTTTCAGACATATTAAAGACCCACGCTACGGTCTGGCCTGTGCCCGTATCCATCGGCTACTGAACAAGGTGTTTTCCTTGGGATTGGACGTGCCAGCGGCCATCGTAATGCTAATCAGAGAGTTCAAATGCACAGCTCACATGCGTACTCGTTTATAGGGAATACACTTAGTTAGACTGTAAACAGGGAGCGCATGGGCAACCTACAGCCCAGAGTAAAACGGCCACATAACCCAGTAATAAAGTGGTTTATGCCAACAAGCTCGGTCCTCACTAGCCAGTCCTGTCCCATACACACAGATGCCCACCGTGGACAGCAGGCTACAGATGAGTCCTTTACGAGAACTGTCCAAAGGCCATCCCTGCCTCCTCCATTGCCTCCGTGTGGTCACATGTGGAATTGCAACTAAAAGTACCTTTTACCAAAACTCTTTAAATCAGATTGGCCTCTGATATATATTTGTCCTCCTTCTAAGCCCAACAGTAGTTAAGCTTTTTCCCATCTTGGAAGATTTTCATTAGGCTGTGGCTGTGCGCTTCACATGTAGACAGGCGTTCAGCTTTTGTTACGCTGGCGTTTCCTTTGTGTTTATTTTAAACAGGTTTCTGTTTTATATGTCTAAGGCAGTGATGATCGAACCGAGTGCTCATCGCATGTCAGAAAATCCTTTCTATTCTTCTATTCTACCTGCCTGATTTATAAATACCGGGCATTCAGACTCATTGTGTGGCCATACATTGCTTAGTCCACCGTTACCCCAATTTCAGCAAGTCTGAACATTGACAATATTACCCCCCGTGGATCTGGGCCGATGGCACTACTTTAACCCATTGTGTATGCGTGTTCTGGAGAACATCTGCCATTTTTTTGTGTTGTTTTTAGAAGATTTTAGCCCGTCTTCTTTATGATGGCTCTGGCTCTGTTGAATAACCGAACCAATAATCTGTATTGTATATTAACCCCTGAAATGTTTGACACTCGCACCCTGGTTTGGGACACCTGCCCGTTCTAGTAAATGGTGACTCTTTTAACGTACGGAGCAGCATCTGCCAAAGACAGATTGTTATGGTTGTCCATCGTCAGGACATTACATAACTCTTGGACGACCACCAAACATAACTATTTCTGTCCTTTAAGTTATTTTTCACCTCTATTATATGCCCAAACAGAGCTTTGAGCATTTTATTTTCCATCGTGATTATGTTGTTGCTGGGAGAGCTGGACATGGGGTCTGGTTTGTGGCATGCTGTGGCAGGGCTCCCCTCCTCGTGTAGGGTGAACCGTTTGTTCCCTTCAAAAATCTTTGAAACTATAAGCCTACGTGGTTCTGGTCCAGCTGTGAAGCGTATGCGCTGGATCCGTTTCAGCAGCTGGAACAAGTTTTAGTGTTTTAATGACCAGCGGACCCCCGAGGTATACATTCAAAGCCCGTGATGTATGCCGTGGGGATTGCGGATGAGGTCATTAATCGGCCGCGCTCGCATAGTGCCCAGACAAACACAGCCAACGTCTTCGGGACCTACACCCTGACACTTCACGTCATGCACACCCCGGTGATTGCTTCAGGGCCGGCTGCTCCGTTTACATGTTTTATTCCGATGAGATATAGCAGTTGCCTGATTTTTAGGTCACTATTGATGAACGGAAAAGCCTTGAATTTAAATGGAATACTCGTGAGGCATTGTAGGTGAAGGGTATGTGCAGGAATAAAATACCCCATTACCCCTTACCTATCTTGGAGGCCGTTAGACTATTGGGGATCCAAAGTACCTTCTTAAATGGCAGCCGCGTGGCCTCTGGATAGCAGCATCTTTATTACAAGTCATGGTGATACGTGTCGTTCTTACTGGTCGTCTGCTTTACATCATGACCACGTGAAGAAGACCTTCCAGAATTCTCCTCAACCTATATTTCAGTTTCAGTGGCCCAGATATTTGAATGACCGCGCCGATGAAATTGTTACGCTGACTTTTTATTGTCGTTGCTTTGTGGGTCAGGGACGTAACTTTGCATCTTGCTCTCCTCCCGCAGGGTTACACGATGAAGCTGGTTAATCTGAAGCAGGCCATCTTGCAGGCCTGGAAGGAGAGATGGAGCGACTACCAGTGGGCTATTAACATGAAGAGGTTTTTCCCTAAAGGAGTCACGTGGGACATCCTGAATCTTGCGGGTAAAGTATCTCCTCACATACTAGTAGGCAATAAATCGGTTCCATATTGTGCTCATTTCAATCGTCTAGAGACAAATAAGAATACCACCGACCAGCTAGACTTATTGTACTAAAACAATGAATATTTGGGCAATGATAGAGCGTTAACGGCCATTTTTTGGGAGTGAAATTTAATACCCGAGGCATGTGGGTGTAAGATAGGAAGTGAAGAGAGATACATTCGAGGACTGCAGCTGGATAAAAGAGGCAGTTTCATAGCGCTGTCTGTTGAGTTGAGGTATGACTGCGAATGTCACCAGCTGTCCATAGAACATACAATATAGCTTGCGGAATATGCCATAATTCAGGCCAAAGAGCTAGCGTATAGAGTAATTTGTCCTTTGTGTGTGTGTGTGTGTGTATTTGACATTGTGTATATTTATTATTATATATATTTTCTACACAGAAGCACTTCTGGATCAGGCCATGATTGGTCCTGCCCCCAACCCTCTCATCCTTTCCTACCTGAAATATGCGATTAATTCTCAGGTATGTCTCTTCTCCTCTGTTCGCCTTGATACGTTCTGTTGAGACGTATACCGTAAAAGCTGCTCGTCTTCTTTGTTCTGTCTACAGATGGTGTCTTACTCCACAGTCCTGACTGCAATCAGCAAGGTAGGGTTCACCATTTAGTATGAAATGTATACTGCGTGTGTGTGTATATACGGTGACAAGAAAAAGTGAATAAACCCTTTGGGATTAACTGGTTTTCTGCATTAATTGTTCACAAAATGTGATCTACATCTACAAGTCCCAAGTAAAGACAGACACAACGTGCTTATGCTAATAGCACACAAACAATGATAATCTTTCATGTCTTTATTGAACACACTCATTAAACATTGAGTGCTGGTGGAAAAAGTAAGTGAACCCTTGGTTTTAATAACTAGTCAAGCCGCTTTTGGCAGCAATAACTTCGGATCAGACCAGAACCACGCTCAGGAGGAATTATTCGTTGTTCCTTACATTTCATGGATTGAACGCCAGGTTTGCTAACTCCCGACTCCAATTAGCTTTTGTTGAAGTGATTAACCTAGGTGTTTACATACTTTTCCAACCCACACTGCGAATGTTTGAATGATGTATTAAATATGGGCAAGAACAATACAATAATTTGTGTGTTATTAGTTAAAACACATTGTGTTTGTTCACCTTCTTTTTCTTGCCACTGTATATGTATATGTATATAATATATAAAGTCACACTTGAGTTTCTGTAGCTGTAACCCCCCCTCTTTGAGCCCAGAATGTGACCCCAGGTAATTTTTAGGACTGTAAAACCGGTTGTTATTCTAATGCAGAATTAATAATCTCTTAAAAGGCAAATAGGCCCTAATATTTATATTGTCCAGAGCACAAAAATGGTTCAAATGGTAGCATGATTAAAGTGTATTTTCGCCTTCCGTCTTGAGTCTCTGAGACGAGCCAGAATCCCAATGTGTTCTCTAGATGCTCATGCCCTTGAATACATTATCTCCTTTAAAGCGGCACGTCTGAACAAAATCTCCATTCTTCTGCTTCCTGATTTTGTGATTAACACCAAAAACGACTGAAAATACAATTAGAAAGTCCCCGCTGTACTGCCAGCAAGACACAAACGTTGGTTCTCGGTCATAAATTATTTACAACCAGCTATATGAATGGAGCAGTTTGCTGCTAATTCCGACGATCTGTGAGGAAATTATGAACGCCCTCGGACAGTCACGTCTAACGGCATGTAATTCAGTGGCTACGCAGCATTAGTCCATTTTGGCTTGTTATTCCCGCAGTGGATCGGACAACAAGGGTCTTAACGAGTAGACAAATGTCTTGCGAACCAAGTGGTTCTCGGTCACGGCGCTCTTAAAGCTCTAGAGTAAAAGTTATCAACTAATCATGCAAAATAAGCTGGCAGAAGCTGGGGTACAAGCTGCCGGATACCCTCAGCCGCTTATTTTTCTTTCAAACGTGGCTATAAAACAAAACAAGGTAATTGTGAAAAACATAGCATTATCATTAAAACTTCCCCTTATTATGTTGTTTTGGCATTATTGATTCCGTTTTAAGTATCCTTTTGGTTTCTGTGGCTGCTTTGGGCTATCGACGTAATAATACGTCATTTCTCAGTTTGTGTCCAGATGACCACGACATTTAACTACCGTAGACACCCGACACACAAGATGGTCATCTTTGTCTAAACAGTGAATAGTTGTGACTCATAGGTGGGAATGCTGAACTGGGTTCTTTTCTTGTGACCCCATACATACATCCAGGTGACCCCATACATACATCCTGGTGACCCCATACATACATCCTGGTGACCCCATACGTAAATGCAATATTACATGTATGTAATATATGTATTAGACAAGGAAAGTACTTTCTGGTGCTGGTCCTTTAAAATGAAATATTCAGCTTGCTGTTCATGGAAGGAAATGAGAGAAAGTTGAATATTTTCCATTTTACATAGGAACTCTGGCTCAGAGGCAAACTGAGGACTCTAGGTGGGTGGGGGAGGCTGGATGTGCGAAGGCTTGCGTGTGTTTACATTTAAGTATGCGTGTGTGTGTATATCCATGCGTGTGTATATAATATCACACTCGGCCACATCGCCCCCTGAACGGAAAAAAAAAGAAATCCTAGCATTTGAGTTGGGAAACTCAAATATTTACATTACGGAAAGAAATATGGTCGGCAGAGAGGAAAAGGATGATGTATATACCAGTAAATGTCATTAACCCTGTAATGTACGCAGGGGCGGCTGCTCAGTGCTGTAAATAGCACGGAAAGCGGGGTTATATGGGGCAATGTGGGAAGTGGCATGGTGCAAATGGAACAGCAGGGGTAGATTAATCAGGCAGCTGGCGAGGAGGTAGAGGGCACGTTGTACCCCGCACTAGCCTAGGAACACAAAGCGGTCGCTGAGATGAGTTGTGGAGGAGGATACTTACTTTATAGTTGTTTTTTCATCTTCTAAATTTCTCTCTCTCTTCAGTTTGATGACTTCTCTAGAGATCTTTGCATCCAGGCCTTGCTGGAAGTCATGGACATGTTCTGTGATAACCTCAGGTAATGGCGTTGTGCCTTCTCCCTCGCTCTGCCTCCCCTCCGCTTCTTTCTCTCACGTCTTCGTTCTCGCCTCTTGCATCCCCGTACAGCTGCCACGGCAAGGCAGAGGAGTGCATCAGTCTCTGCAAGGCCCTCATGAGCAGCCTCAACTGGCTTCTGCGTTGTGCCTCGTACTATGCCGAAAAACTGAAGGAAGTTCTAGATCCGGTAGCAGGAGAATCGCATTTGTCCATGTGCCTGCATCGGCTCGAGTCCATCGTCGGCAGTACCAAGAACCGTGCGCTAGTTCATATTGCCAAGCTGGAGGAACCAAGTAAGTGTGTGTGAGTGTGTGTGTGAGAGTGAGTGTGTGTCAATCGGTAATGCTGAAATGGGGGTACAGCTACCACCTCTCTATTCTGTCCTACCGCGTCCAATGGAACATTGAAGTACAAGAGAAGTGTTCTCCTAGACAGTGATTTTAATTTTCCTCTTCGTAAATCAGATTCAATTATTTGTTCTGTATTTCTGGTCAGATTATGCAAAGTTCTTTTTGTATAACATCAGTATAATCTACTTTTTAAATAGTTCTTTCCATGGGTATGCAGGCAGTCGAATGAGGCCGTTTGGTCATCGCTCACTTATGCAAACAAGTTACAGAGTAGCTGGAATATAAAGCAGATGGCTGCCTCCAGGTCTAAACCCTCCTTTTCTTTACATATAATCTCCGTCTGATCGCTCGCTGCTCTCTCATCGCAACATAACAAGTTTTAACTCAAGAGCATAATGTCTGCCTTGCACCATTTTTTAGTAATTTTTTCCTACATTTTAGTTAACCATATTTACTTTGCTCTCTGTGTAAGAGTCTTTGATGCCGGGTCTAGCATATAAATACAGCTACTAAACGTTACTACTGGCACAAAGTTTGAATAATTAAGTTTAAGAGTACCTTCCTACATTCTAGACACATCAGGTTGGCTTCTGATGATTTGTCAGGCTGGAGAGCTCTGTATAAAATTCGTCCATCAGACCCATCCGCTGGTGGTAATCTGGTCGGTCGGTGCTTCCGTTGAGCTCCGGCGGACAGGGTTGGGATTACGGGAATCACGGTTTCCCTACTCTAGCTGTACATCAATGTTCTTCACCTTTTATGTAAACCTGCTTTAGAGAATGGTGTCTTGGCATATGGTTCCCTCCTGCACTTGGTGTAATGGCCCCCATTAGTATTTGTGGGTTTAGTGGTGGACGATATTCTGACCGGAGGATATCTTGGTGTTATAACGATTGTGTTTTGTGTTGTCTGCAGTCTCCTGGGTATCCGTTGAACAGTCTCTGATCAGACTGGTGGAGGGTCTCAGCCTCCTTCCAAATGGGCAGCTGAGGAGCCAAGCGGAGAGCTGTGTCTCACTAATCAGGAGGTAGGGTATTTAACGTGGAGTACCGGGAGAGTCACTGTGTGCGCATTCTATATGTGTTTGTGTACACAATCTGATTTTACTTCATCGCTTTCCTCTCCGCTCCAACAGTATCCCGTCGATGCTGTCCGCTCATTCTGATCAACTGCACAAGACCGGCTTCCCCACAGTCCATGCTGTAGTGATGCTGGAGGGAACCATGAATCTAACAGGAGAGGCACAGCCGCTGGTGGACCAACTGAGCACCGTGAAGAGGATGCAGGTGAGGGAATACCCATCATTCTCCAAATCCTAACCAGGTAGTCTTTGACTCTTCCTCCAGAACACTGGCTCACTTCTCACATTTTGTGTGTTTTGTTTTTTTTGTTTCTCCCCTTCACACAGAGGATTCCCCCGCACCTCTTTCTCTTGGAGATCTGGAAGGCTTGCGTTGTGGGATTAATAGAGTCCCCTGAAGGCACTGATGAGTTAAAATGGACTGCGTTTACCTTTTTAAAGGTACATCCCAGAGTGGGAAAATAAATATAAATATATATATACACACACACACACACTTCGGGGGGTATTTTTAAATATACATACTTATGTCTAAATGGACATGTCTACGTGTAAGACATGCACACTTTTTGACCATTTTTTTTGACCCATGGGCTCCCTGATTTGCAGACATCTGCTGTTAGACACAACTTTAAGCACACGAGCTGAACTCTAGAGGTGTCTCAGCATAAAATCTTGACATGGCTGATTTTGAGCCGGTAGCCCACTGTGCATTAACTGTCTCCTGTTTTATGTCTTTTTGTGTCAGATTCCACAAGTATTGACAAAATTAAAGAAGTTCTGGCCGGCAGATCAGGTGAGTTGTGCTTTTCTGCTCTGAGTTTATGACGCGTTGCTGCTCCTTCCAGTGCCGTGATTGTAATGTCCTCTGCAGGATTTCAACGAAGACATGAACTGTGCGTTTGAGTACCTTCTGAAACTCACTCCGCTCCTCGACAAAGCTGATCAGAGGTGCAAGTAGGTATCTCCGTGGTCTTTATGGTATACGGTGTAACATCACCACCCCATATTAGTCCTTCTTTAGAGTTCAATATGACTCTGCATTGGCAACCAATTCTGTGTTTATGATTTGTGAACCACAGGCAGGTCCTGCATACATTGCACCGTAAGCTTTGGAAGTCCATGCACTTAATAATTGTTGTTCTTGTCTTGCCAGCTGTGACTGCGTCAATCTATTACTACAAGAATGCAACAAGCTGGGATTGCTGTCGGAGCCTAACATGGAGAACCTCGCTGCCAAACGGTAACACGTCTTCCTCACATCTGTGACCTGCTTGCTCAGGCTTTCCAGGCAAACGTATGAGCTTTCCTTCATACCCTCCAGGGCTGCAGACAGGGAGCAGGCGCCGCGATTGAAGTCATCTGAAAACTCCACGATTCAGCCCAACCCTGGACTGATTCTCCGCGCAGAACCCACTGTCACCAATATCTTAAAGGTGAGGCCGGATTTATACATTTCTATCTATAACTTGTGAAAAACTAGTAGAGCTAGAGCTTTCCAGAATACTTCACTTTTCATTACAGTTTAACTAATAAAGGGAAAGCAGTCCCCAAATAAACCGTTCCGCTGATTACAAAAAACACAACACAGCCTACAGGTAGATTTAATAATTAAATGATGATAAAAGCTGTGCACAGATGAGATCCTTTTTTTATATTCCCTACTGTTACGTTCAGAACCAATAAAAATCTTTGCTGCGTGGTCAGTTTCTTGTCTCTGAGATTTTCATTATTCCCTAGACTATGGACGCTGACCACTCCAAGTCTCCAGAGGGGCTCTTAGGAGTCCTGGGCCACATGCTGACTGGGAAGAGTCTGGATCTGCTACTTGCCGCAGCAGCTGCAACCGGAAAGTTAAAATCCTTTGCCCGCAAATTCATCCAGTGAGTAAACTGTGTGTGTGTGTGTGATCTGTGCTCGGCTAGTCTGGCCTGAAACAAAGGGTAATAATGTATATTGTCTATAAAATGTAGTGAAAAAGAGGATTAGGTGCTATATATAATAATAAATTATATTTATATATATATATATATTGCTTTTTTTTCTCTCTAGAATTAACCCTTCATTAAGTCTGCACCTCGCATTTTAATAAAAACCCATTAGAGATACATGGTTGGAAAAGTATGGTTACATCTGCAGATAGTTTCTTATCTGACACAGAACTTTTTCTGCATCGATAATCATTATTTGTATTTGTTTTGTTTTTTAGGCTAAACGAATTCACTCGCCATATTGTAGTAGAGAGCTGTAAGTTTATTTAATCTTTCCCAATATTTGCATGAAATCTACTTGTTACATTGCATGAGCTTCCTATTCCACTTTCTCTGTAACCAGCACATGGACTCTTGTATCAATCAGCCTTACTCTTATATACAGGCAGAAACGCCAGCATAAGGTACGGTCACTAACCGGGCTCTGCTTTTCTCTCCGCAGCAAAGGCAGCGAATGTCCGTGCTCTGCTGTTCGACATTTCCTTCCTGATGCTCTGTCATGTGGCCCAAACGTACGGTTCAGAGGTAATATCTATAATAAAAAAATAAAATAAAAAATCTGTAATAGGGGACCCTCCCTTCAGAATTGCAGATATTTGTTTTGTTGAAGCGCCCAAAAGCTTTTTTGTGTCTGTACTGCAGCCTGAAGGAGGCACACATTTATATTAGACATATTGTCAATGACTTCCACCGACCCCCTGTCACTACTAATTTCCAGATAGTCCATGCATACAGTACTTGGACCCATTTTGGGGGCTTCACATACTACATGTTTATGTTGAGGAGAAACATGAAAAAAAACAACATGAAATCTGAAAATTGATTGAAAAGGAAACAAGCTTGTTGAACTTTGATCTTTTTAGGTTAAATGTTCAATAATAATACTTCAAATTTATATATATTGTAGTACACGCTTCTGTCCAGCAGAGGGTGCTGTGGCTGTATGTATGTGTATATCTAATATATATACCGTATTTGCTCGATTATAAGAGGAGGTTTTTTTCAGAGCAAATGCTCTGATAAAAAAACCATTGTCTTATAATCAAGGTCGTCTTCTCATCAGACCTTAAATAAGAGATTGCGAGCCAGGCCTTGTCATTCAACATCAATGCCTGACCTCACAAATGCTCTACTGGATGAATGGGCAGTAATTCCCACAAAAACACCCCCCAGAAGAGTTGAAGTTGTTATGGCTGCAAAGAAGGACCAACTACATATTAATGTCTATGTATTAAGAAAATGATATCATAAAAGTCCATGTTGGTCTAATGGTCAGGTGTCCCAATACTTTTGTCCTTGAGGGAGATGGTCATTCATACATCATACATGTATAATACAGATACATTATGTCTTGTGTTTGCAGATGATCCTGACCGAGGGCTGTCCCGGCTCGGAGATGCCTTTCTTTGAGAGCTGGATGCAGACCTGCATGCCGGGCGAAGGGAAGGTCCTGAATCCAGAGCATCCCTGCTTCCGCCACCCCGATGTTCCGAAGGTGGAAGCCCTGGTTGCCCAGCTCAATACTTCCTCTGAGATGAGGCTAGTGTATGTATTCTGTTATGTATCGAGGTGTGGGCAGTGGAGTGTCTAGATACTATGTCTGTAAACATTAATTGCCAGAGCAGTGACACTGCCTTTATAGAAACCAGTAAAAAAATGATTTTTATTGCACCCCATATATGATTCCTGGGGAGTAATGTGTGTGTAATACTTATGTGTTGTCTTTACTGTGCAGTCAGACAAAATGGCACGAGATGTGTTTGATTATTCCCGCTGCAATCCTAGAGGTTCATAATGCCTGGGAGAATGGAGTGCTGTCCTTCGAAGCAATTCAGGTATTTTAGAATTTAAGTATACATATCAACTCTTTGCGATATGCAGAGCTCTCGCCCCTCCTAATACACAGACACCAGGACACAGACCCCTCCTAATACACAGACATCAGGACACAGACCCCTCACCCCTCCTAATACACAGACATCAGGACACAGACCCCTCGCCGCCTGCCACTGTAAACACAAAGTACCTGTTTAACCTTTCCTGCCTTTGTATTATACAGAAAATAACAGATAATATAAAAGGGAAGGTGTGCAGTCTGGCCGTGTGCGCTGTGGCTTGGCTCGTGGCTCACGTCCGGATGCTGGGACTGGATGAGCGGGACAAGTCTTTGCAGATGATCCGACAGCTGGGGTCACCGTTATTTGCGGACAATACACTGCAGTTCTACAATGAGAGGTGGGCTGGGTTCTCGGTGAAGTTACGCTTAATGTTTTGTGAATATACTTTGTGCTTCAGTAGTTCTATAAGTGCTATAACCTACCCTGAATATTTAACCCCTGCATCATCATCCTCATCTCAATAGCTTCCATTCTTTTATGTTTTACAACTCCTGGATGTTCTCATTGGTAATAGTAATCACCCCTTATTCACATTCTTATTCTTCCCTATTTTCCACTGTACCTCCTAGACCACTCCTGTTGTTCTATTGTCTGTCTTAATGCCCTTTCAATCCAGTCCAAAACTAAACATGGGGTATATACCAGTACTTGTCTCCCAGTTCATTGCATTTATTTGCGCACAATAGCAAATTCTGGAGCACTGCTATAATAAATGTCTCTCCTTCTAACCTCCCGACAGAGTTATCATCATGAGCTCCATCTTGGAGAACATGTGTGCCGAGGTTCTCCTGCAGACGGCCACACAGATCAAGTTTACGGTGTCTGGCAGCGAGCCCGTGCCTTATGTCCATCGGCTGCCACCCAAGAAGCCCATCAAAGAAGTTCTCAGGGCCACCTTCAGTGCCACCTTAGAGAAGGGATGGGTAGACAGCCGTTCCCTGCACGTTTTTGACACGCTACTTCACATGGGTGGCGTGTACTGGTTCTGCAATAACTTGGTGAAGGTAAGAGGTGTTCCTCACGCGGTGTCAAAAGGTGCACAAACTAACGAGTTACTTGGCAATCTGGTTGCCAAGAAGGAGGGACATATTGTATACAGCGATGACTACTTCTCACACTTGGATTTGTTTCTTAACCATAGGAGTTGCTGAGGGAGACGCGGATGGAATTTGCTTTGCGGGCGGTGGAACTTCTGTTTGCCATCTTCTGCTTGGACATGCCGCAACTCACTCTCACTCTTCTAGGGCACGTGCTACCGGCCCTTCTCACAGACTCTGCCAAGTGGCACACGCTGATGGACCCGCCAGGGAGAGCGCTGGCAAAGTAAGAATGCAAATGACATGGAAACGTATGCTATTGATCAATTTGTGCCATTTGTACTTAAAACAGCACTCCTTTCGCTCTCTCAGATTATCTGTTTGGTGCGCGATGACCTCTTTCTCCACGCACAACAGAGGACAGCCGTCCCCCCGGCAGAGGAAGCGGCACAGAGAGGACATTGAGGTATGTAGATGAACTCTGCAGGCATCAAAAACCACGTGTGCGTGTGCATATTATATAAATATATATATATATATATTTACCAGCACTCAGGTCTTCTTTTCAGTCTTTAATGACTTGCATCATTGCATTATTTAAAAAGAAGACCTGAGTACCTAGAAATAGGCACACAACCCCAATTTAGTTGATGGCTGGGAGTAATGGAAGTTTCATCCCTACCTGCTAACTCCATCTCTCGCTGTGCCACCGGGTAATTGCACCGTAATCAAATTTCATATATATTCACAGTACGAAAGTAGCAATTTAATGTGGCATAACTAACACGTATGTTTTCAATTACATGCAGTGTGTAAGGACGAACTGTGTGCTGTTTACATGTTATATGTTGTGTGACCTCTGACCCTCAGGATTACAGCAGCCTCTTTCCACTGGATGACACTCAACAATCCAAACTGATGCGTCTGCTTAGTTCCAACGAGGAGGAACACGCCGTACAAGCCAATCCCAGTAAGTATAGTGTATAGTCCCTGCCTGTCCTCGTAGGGATGACTGATGGGTCACGTGTAAGACGTACGGGTCACGTGTAAGACGTACGGGTCAACTCGCAGCCTATGTACGTTCGTCAGGTCAGCGGTGGGACACATCAATGTAATATAGGCTGGAAAACATGTAAAGCCATGTAGTAACGTCATTATTTAAATGTTCAATGTAGGAATACTTAGGAAATATGTCAGTAGTTACATAGAACATTGACTTCTGATTGTAAAGTTAACCCTAAAACTGCGTTCCAGGAATTACATTACATTTTCTCCAGATCCTGCTCTGAGCAAATAACCTTGGTAATATTTTTCTTAGTTACGTTCCTTCTGGAAAACATGAGCTGTGTAATGGACACCTTGGTAGGACGTGCATGTCCATTACACAGCTAATGTTTTCCAGACTGTTTGTTTTTACTCAGGCTGTTTAGGATTGGGGTTTATTCCCATTCCCATTCCCATTCCCATTGAAACCGCTGTATATGGGGGAAAGCAGACTCCGGTGTTTAATTAAAACTATATAGTCTAAAAACACGCGTGCCGGGTGATCGGCGTCACTTATTAGCCCTGTAGTGATGAGTGGGTAGTACGTACTGCGTGAAAAGCCAAAAATACACCGTTACTCACTGACTGTTTGGCACAGATGACACTTTTTAGGAACACGGCTCCTAGAACAATCTCATTTCTCTTTTTTTATGATTAATATTCCATGACTTGGCACTTCCAGGTCCTGCCGGACCCACAGAGTTCTTACATCACTGCCTTTCGCTCGTACTCTGTTTTTGTGCAGTCGCTGGATGACATCACTTCCTCTCCTCGGATGGCATGTGCCAGTTTGGCAGTGGAGGAGAGGGATCCGATTGCAGTAATTCCGGAGTTTTGTCACAAAAGCAATTTCCTTTTTGATCTTAGGGTTGCGTAGATTGCTCCGGGGAGCCGCGTCTCATATTACATTCTCAAATCCTCTTTCTTACTGACTCACGTGTTCTGTGAGGGGTGGAAACGTTTTGTTCCTTGAGTGAAGGTTTGTGTGTTGGAAAGATTTCCTTTCCTGTTGCATTAATGTAATTCATCATAAAAAGCACCATGTTAACTCTAATCAGTATGTATAATTATATATATATATATATATATATATATATATATATATATATATATATATATATATATATATATATATTAGTGTTCGTGGGTCTATTAACTAAAGAGTGAGTTGGCAGGAGAATTGCTGTTTCGTGTAAGTTCTAACCCCCTTTAGCTCCCTGGGTCAGTGGCTGGCCCGGTCCTGTATAAAGCATTTTGAAATCCATGATTGAGCTATGCATTGTGCAGGGGGCAAACCCCCGCTGTAGTGAATAAACCCTCTCGTGTGCAGGGCTGGGAGAGACAGCGGTAGCACAAGCGGTAATCATCGCGTCATTTTAATAACCTTGTTTCTCCCGTTTGCAGCCGATCGCCCGATGAACAGCTCCCTGTCTGCATCTCAGATCCACAACATCAGTTCCAAAGAGCCCTTAAACAGAGTGCTTGGTAAATGAATACACTGTCATGCATGCGCACGCCACGATGATCACCAATTCATCAAAATGTTTCGTATCTCAGACTCACAAGCTGTGGGTCGTCCGCATAATCATCATGGAGGCTGTACCCGCTAGGAGCTCTTTACTGAGCCGGGAGGCTGCAGGGGATAACGCCGCTGCTCGGCTGAACACGGCTCCTGCGTGGCAAACGGCAGAATCCCTCCATGCTCATGTACCAGAGGTTAAATATACCATACGGCTTCCGAATCTGATAAAAGACCAGGAAAAACTGGCAGTCTTATCGGCCATCAAATTCTGCGTTTGATCAGTCAGTTAAGATTCAATAGGAGACCAAAGGAGTTTAGCTGTTACGCCATATTTTTTTTATATATATAACTGTACCCTGGTGACTTAGTTTCTGTACCTAAACTTCTGATTTTTTTAAAGATTTGTAGATCTGCCCCCTGTGTTCACAGGATTCCCTTTTGTGTTGCAGCAAATCTCTTCCTTTTGATCTCCTCTATACTCGGGGCCCGGACGGCAGGCGCTCACACTCAGTTTGTGCAGTGGTTCATGGAGGAGTGCGTGGAGAGCCTGGAGCAGGGAGGGAAAGGCGGCATCCTGCAGTTCATGCCTTTCAGCATGGTAAGCGCTTGCGTGTCCCACACGGGATAAACGTATGACTCACGATACATAGGAAGAGATCATTGTAGAAACCACATCGGAAACTCTGGGAAGTACTACAGCATCTCAAACCGCTGCTTTGGGGAAGTGCTTCTTTCACAAAAGGCTTATTCACGTGTGGGTTTTTTTTCCATAGAATCACCAAAAGTGTAATTGATACGCAGTAGGTGTAATATCGAGGTACTTTATTTTCTCCCCGGCCGACTATAGTAGAAGAATGGGATTATAGCATGACAATTCTTCCCCTGTACGTTCATAGACTCGCTGATCGGCTGCTTCTTTTTCTCTTTAGTGAATAAACTAACAAATTATAAAGTGCAAATTGAAAACAGATGCGATTTTAACCCAATTAATTAATCATGCATTAAAGTATAATATATAAAATGCATCTGTCGGGTGAGTTTTCCCGCAAGCTCCCACTTTAGCATTTAACCACCTTCTAGTTTTTGTACAGGAGAGGGGTACACGGGCCTTAAATTCTTCTGATATAGGAAAGTAAACGACACGATCTTTGAAATTAACGGTTAAAAGTATGTTTAGCATTTAAACCTCACAACTACTTAAAGAGCACTTCGCGCATGTTCCATTCATTACTTTTTATATTCAACACCTCTAATGGTGATTTACTTTCCTTCCAGGTGTCTGAGTTGGTCAAAGTTTCCACGTTATCCAGTCCAAAAATCGTGCTGGCCATCACCGATCTCACGTTACCCCTGGGCCGTAGAGTGGCCGCGAAAGCACTGACCGCTCTTTGACGGCCATCGCAGGGACTGGCGGTTTTCGTACTTCCAGGCTTTAGAAGACTTCACGCGTTTTTTTTTGGTTTTCTTTTACTGTAAACATTGTTGAAAATTCTTAAGGACTGTTTTTTTTTTTATGCTGTTAAATATTTATGTCATTCATGAATAAAAGAACGTGTGCAAAGCACCAGCTAAATGTACAGAATTGGGGGTGTCCCCATTTACAGCAATGTTGGGGGGAGGATGCTTTTTCTCTTGGTCCCACCGGCTGATATGGCGATAACTTTTTTTTTTTTATACATATCCACACAGATTCCTAAAGTTTAAAATACCAGATATCACTACTGCTTTAAACATTTCCAGCTTCGGTTTAATTCACTCATTGTTGCATCATGATGTAGTGATGTCATGGGGGGAACCTTTGTTTGTCAGATGAGCATTTGATTTGGAACCCGCAAGAGATGGCTGCTCTTCAGTTTTTGCTCTTGAGGTTCCTGGCCGTGGTTTGTTTTATGCCGCTTTCTGCCAATTTGAGCGAGGATGTGAAGATCCCACCACCGCCCGAAACTCACGGAGATTCCCCTCCTGGATTCCTGGAAATCTTTGTTATGGGGATCATCATTGGCAGCAGCGTTGCTTATGGATCCTCGCTTGCATTGTGGGTCAAAACCAATCGGTGAAGAAAATATTTTGAGCATATGTCCGGAAACAATCAAACAGAAGATCAGCCTCTGGAGATCGAGTAGCGATGGACGAGATAGAGATGTGATTACTCCTTTAAAATGTTTTGTATTATAAATAAATGTTTTGTATTTGCATATCTGAAGACCCTTTTTTTTTTTTTTTTTTTTTTTTTTTATTATGGATCACTTTTAATGCTTGTTTAAGCTACACCAGCCCCATACCGGGTTTCATAATAACCTGTGATAGCACCCGGCTACCATCACACAAAAGTGTTTCACCCTACGGCGAACAGGACAGAAGCATATGGTTGATTCTACACAACACAAAAGTAAAGGGACCACACAGCAGTCATACACAGTAACGGCTTACATGGGGTTAAGGTAGATTTCCTACCACAGATGTAAAGTCTGCGCGTACCATTCAGACAAACTAGAATTCATTACGGGGAGGAAGGATGAGGCATCCGATCCTCTTTACCATCTGTATGGATATTAACATTCAAGCAGAAAATCACCTAGTCTGTATTCCAAGCATATTATATATATATATATTATATATCATCTAGTGGATACTTTAAACGTCCCGCAAACAGCAGGTCCATCCAGGGGTTATGTACGTATCCCAGAATATTATCTCAAACAAGTTTCACTGCAACGAGAGGGATCCAGAGGTTCCTGATGAACAATCAAAGGGAAACTTCTGTACGGTTTGCACGGCGAGACCTCACAAGCGGTCATTCTCCGCTAGCTGATAAACACATTGAGCCAGACACCCTAATTTCTACCTCTATGACTTGTGATCACATACGCCGGGGACGCATCAAAACTTTGGAGAAGCCTGAGATCCAGCAACAACGGACATGACCACGGATGACATACATGACGCTCCTATGAAGCATGATCTCTCTCTGTAAACACACAAAGGGATCGGATGGGAAGGGAGTTTATTTCACAGGAGGAGAAACGTTAGGAGAAGATGCCATCGTCCAAACCGCATCTAGTCTGGGGGGTCAGAGGCTAAGACGTAATGTAAGGAAGTTTGACGTCACCGAGGGGGTGGCAGAAAAGCCGAACAACCTCCAGGCAGAGGTGGTAGAGGGTAATACGGCGAGGGAATGTGAACACGCATGGGACGGGCACATGGCTGCCCTGAATATAAGACGAGATCACTACAGCAGATATAACGGACGGGCTAGATGGGTCTTATCTGTAGGGCTGCAACTAACGATTATTTTCTGGATTAATCGGATAAAAAATTATAAGCAAATTTTTGTTTCTTTAAGATAATTTAATGAACAAACTGGGTGTTAAAAACAAACAGCAGAATAAAAACCTTAAAACATAAACATTGTCATTGTACACAGCACTTATCTCTATCACAATGGCATTTCTCTAATCGCCTTCTTATTTTACTGACATAATAATAAAAGCTATATATTACAGAAAAAATCCTGAATATAAGGCTACCCTACATGAAAAAAAGTTTTGTAGTAAATATTAATTTACATGTAAACTATTTTTCATATTTAATAAAAACTACAATTGAGAAAAATGCATTTCTTGTTTTTATTTGCCAACCTGCCCCCTAGTTATGCACATTTGCCCCCAGATATGCCTTATACCCCCCAGATATGCTACTCTGCCCCCCAGACCCCCTGGTGTCTAGAAGGGGCCGGTGGATGTCTGTGCGATGCATGTAGACAACCTCTGCTGCCGGGGCTTCTATGACTGAGGACCGGAAGGTCACGTCATGCCGGCGCTCCGTCATAGAAGCCCCGGCGGCTTGGATCTGGATCTTAGTCTTATAGTCAGACCTCTATTTGAGGTCGGATTATAAGAAGGGGGTATTTTCAGAGCACTTTCTCTGAAAAAAACCATCTTATATTCGAACTAATCGATAATTAAAATTGTTGACAACGATTTTCATTATCGATTATTATCCATTTTAGTTGTTGCAGCCCTACTTATCTGCCGTGAAATTCTATAGTTCTATGTTTGATTCTTTTTGGTCAACCACATCATTGCAGAAGTTTCCTGCTACTACCAAAAATTCTCAATGTTCATTTACTAAACTTAAACACCAAGAGAAGAAACGCGCTAAACGTGAAACAAAAACCAGCTGCATAAAGGGGGAAACCAGTTCAACCAGTATGAGTGGTCCTGTCACCGAGAATGGTGCTGGACCATCTGCCCATCTCCTCCGTAGCCTTCCTCGCAGGAGGTCCCTGGTGCCAATGTTATTGGCCCACTTGTGTTGTCCACTCAGATCTGCCAACCCTTTTTCTCTTTTACAACCACCGACAGAAAGTCCTAAACATTCTTTTTTAAGCATCAAAAGAACTCCAGGACATAAACCATAGCTTTGACCAAACACCCAGAAGAGTCTATAACGCTACACCAGAAATCTACTTCGGTTAAAGCTTCTGTTCCACCTGCTTTTATAACTAAAAAGTAGCGTTAGAAACATCATTCTTAGCAACAATGAAAGCCTTTCCAAGAAATAAATCTTGAATAACATAAAAATGCGGTACTCATTCATAATCTCGCCAGGAACATTGAACTGTCACTGGTAGGTTGTTGCCATACAAGCATTGTTTTCAATAGGTTTAGGGACTGCCCATTGTCCTTAAGGGGTTCCCTTCCATAGGTCTATACATCACACATACCGCAGGGCCGCATTTTATCTGGGAGCTGGTCAGAAATATGTAAAAACGATACGTGGGCCGATGTGGTCACCTTATTTTAGGAGCTGTAGCTGGGGGTGCAGCTTTACCAACACTTGTTATGGGACTCTGTGACCCGATACTCACTGCCATAGCGGAGTAAAGAATATTATAACATAAAAGGGTATTTTATTTCCAAACAAATTACCCAATGTCCTGGATTTCCTCCGTACCTCCTGCACCAGGCAGGCCGCCATTTTCCTTTACAGATCGTCCAGTTCTTAGTGTTTGGGCCGATAACCCCGGTACAAAGTCTTGTCATAGCAGGTGGATTACTATCCGCCCCACTCTGAATTCGTTCCGCAACCCCCAGTGGGATACATTCCGCTAGAACATCGACAAACTGCCCCTTGGCGTTAGACGCCATATATATGTTACCACCATTATCCACACACACGGCACCCCTATGCCACCGCAGAAATCAACGCGCTGCTCTTTAACCCTCAAAGTGTCAGTGGGGTGAACTTCTTCACATTAGACAGTCAAGGGGTTAACTCTGAACAGAGTTTAATGCAAACCCGCCACCTTCTCGCTCCAATTGCCCCTGCCCTCCTGGAGCTTTTCCCCCAACCATTTCTTACCTCCAGTGTCAAAAACAATGGATACAATGAGGGCAGACAGGGGGGCAATAAACATGGGGTTGGGGGGTAGAAAGTGAGTAAGAGTGCATACTAGGGGCACATTGTGCAATGATTTCTCCATACCTGTAACCGCAGCTGCTCCCTAGGGAGATTTACTCCGCAAATCGTCTCTGCTCCATCTCCTACCCTCAGCTTCTCCCTCCATCTCCTCCATGCTACCACCGAGTTGTCCTGAAGGGGAAGGAGAGCATCTGTGGGCTGATTGTCTTTAGAGCTCCCCCTGCTGGTCACTACCTGAGGCACAGGCGCTTGAAATATTAACCCTTTAATGGTCCATCATGCAGATTCTATGTGTAAACAGAATAGGGAGCTCGACAATATAGAGCAGGGGTCCTCAAACTGCGGCCCTCCAGCTGCTGCAGGACTACATCTCCCATACTCCTCAGCCAGCCCCTTAGCTGAAGGAGCATTATGGGAGATGTAGTCCTGCAGCAGCTGGAGGGCCGCAGTTTGAGGACCCCTGATATAGAGGGTAGAACCAAATGAGAGCCGGTATTGAGATGAGGTTCTGTACTCCGTAAAACCTAAAGCATAAAGACTATTACTGTCCTCTAACGAGGTCCCGGAATGGTGCGTTAGAATACAGCCGGTGTTTGTGGTGATACAGAATGTTTAAAAGTATCCAATCAGTAGAGCCGTGTGAAGTGGTTTAGAAACACAGATACATTTATTAAAACAAATACAAAAAATAAATAAATACGAAAAAGAAATAGAAAAAATACAGGGTCAGCTGCAGGGTATCTGCTAAAATGCAGATTCTATGCCGTGACTCATGAAATGTGTTCACCAAATGACCGCACCGGGGAGTCTCGGGGCTTTCGCCTCCATCTCAGGGTCTCAGGGTGAAGGGGCAGATTCTTAGGGTGAAGGGGCAGATTCTCAGGGTGAAGGGGCAGATTCTCAGGGTGAAGGGGCAGATTCTCAGGGTTGAGGGGCAGATTCTCAGGCTGTGTTATATACGGTACGCGGGGCTGTGTTATATACAGTACGGGGGGCTGTGTTATATACAGTACGGGGGGCTGTGTTATATACAGTACGTGAGGCTGTTATATACAGTACGTGAGGCTGGTATATACAGTACGGGGGGGCTGTGTTATATACAGTATGCGAGGCTTTCTGTGCATTCTCTTACTTTGCTGGAGGCAGTTTTAGTGAATAGCTCTCGCTGTACATCACCTCGGTCTGCAGCAAGGAAATGCCGTTAATTATTTATTGCTTAATCTCAGTCGCTCTCCACTTACCTGCCCGTTAATCTCTTTTAGGAGAAGGAAGTCCGATGATGCAATGCAGGGGTTTTGGATCCTCAAAAACCGCAGATAAATGATAAATATCGTTCAGCTGTAACTATCCCCCAGCAATGGCTTTATCCCCCGCGGATGTGACTTATTACACAGAATTCCAAAGGCGCGGATATAATTTACTGTATTAGCCTCTGGCACGTCTGATGGGAGACAGTTCCATTTATCTACTACCCATAAATTATGTGAACAGGAATATTCATGGACGACCAATGTATTTTCTAAAAGAATGAAGAGGATGTTCTATGACATCACTTTATTGCACATATGACACGGTCACACTCATGCATTGAGCGATGCTCTGCCCGATGTCCTATGGAGGGGGATAAATAACGTTCATCACTTGCAACCATATTATTTTGGGAAATATCTGTTAAAACTGGGGGGGGGGAATATAAAACGCAGCATTTATGCGAAGATCAAATAACTTTATTAGAGCGCTGATGGACTACGAGACTCCTGTCGGGAGATTGGAGGAAGTTGTGTGTTATCAGTGTTATTACATTACTGCCGCCGAATACACGGCGAAGAACAAAGCCGGTGGTGGAGCGGAGCCCGCGATTGTCAGGTTGTTACTTTATGACGCGCTCCACTTCGTTGTGTTATGGATGACTTAACCCCTTAAGGACAATGGGCGGTCCCTAAACCCTTTGAAAACAATGCATTTTGAGCCCCTACGGGCTTTGTCATTACAGGGGTTGAGTAAACCAGTGGGGAAAATCCCGGCCCCCGGTGGAAATGACACACGCGCTTTCTTTGTGGCTCACAATGGGATTTGTTTGCGTAGCCGTGATTGTATCCAGGAGCCAGGCTTTGGCTAATCAAAACTTTTCTAACTCGCTGATTTTATTGAGGGGCCGAACCCAGCAATCTTCCTTTTTTTAAGAAGAGTTCACAGAAACTAAAATACAAAATAAACCCGTGTGATCTATACTTACAAATTATTATTTTTACATTATTTATATCATAGATTTATCAATATATATTTATTTATTGATTGATATTATTTATTATACTTATTAGTATTTATATTTATTGCTTTGGACTCGCCGTACAAACTAAATATTAGTGCAAAAAAAAATATATTACCTCAAAATATATGTAATAAAACGCCGATAACAGCTTTCTTGACTTCCGCGGGATGTTACGCTGCTGATTGTAGGTGATCGGATCTGGCAGCCTTGTAATGGTAGATAAAGAAAAAAGAGAGACGATGAGGGCATTAAACTGATAATTCTGCCGACTTGATATACAATATCCATTAGCAGGGGAGGGCTGGCTACCTCTGGCCCTAAGGCAGGTACAGCCTAGTGGCCCTAAGTCCCCTGCCACCTCCAGCACCTAACATAGGAACTATACACACCTATAACACATACACACACACTTACACAATCACACTAACACACACATGCATGCTAACACATACATTCAAACTCACGCAGACACACACATACACAAAAAATACACACACCTACACAGACACATCGACTCGACAACACTGCGTGTGAGCAGCCACATAATTACCGACGGATCACGTAACCCCACCGAGCTTGGGCCTCTGCATGTGTGCCGTCCAAGGCCCTGGCAGCCACGTGCCACAAATCCCCCTGTTCTTCCCTCAAAATCTTTGATATGTATAAATTTAGACAGTTTCAAAAAGCAATAAAAATCACATTAATGTACATACGGCCCGTATATCGTGAATACAGCAAGGCGAAGGACCCCGTGAGGATTGAGACGGATGGAATGGTTCTTATCCGTCGTCACATTCTTTATTTCAATACGAGTTAAAATAGCAGTAAATAACTAAATATGTTCCTAAATTAGCTTAAAAAAAGATGTAAACTAAAATAATGAATTCACAATGTTTATCAGGGTGTTATACCTTCCTAAAAATCACAATATTGTGTATATATAATAAGATGATACATTGAAGTGATGTAAATAAAGCAGGTTATTCTCCATTCGTTACTCAGTTACCAATAAAGACGCAACATTGTCCAGCACTAAGGCATTAGACGATGATATATAAATAAATAATAATAATAATAATCCCTGCCCCAAGAAACATCCCTACCTGGGAACTCTCTGTCCCCGACTGCCTGGAGCCCCCCCATGCGGGATGCGAGTAGGAGCTCCCGCTGATGTCGGTGGGCGGTCCCATCCATTTTTAATGGGGAAGAGGGCAGGGAGTGGGGTGCGATGCGACGCCACCCCCGCGACCTGGGGTTCCCCCTAGTGACCCTGGAGAAGGGGCACCTCACCCGGAATCACCAGGCAAAATCCAGATCGTTCCTGGGTATACTGACCCCCCATAGGGCAATCTGTCTATGATACGGTGATCCTTATTAGACAAAGTCTTCTACAAGAATAGAACCTTCTAAGTGCCCCTGATTACCGTATTACGTACAGTCATACAATAAGCTTCCCTATCCTTGGCCCTGTTGCTAACCTCCATGGCGTCCAATCTCACTACTGAGCGCTTGGTTATGACATCACTTCCTGGAGCTCTGCGCCGCCCCTTACCGCATACTGTGGAGTCTGTTCTCTATAGTGTAAGTGGGTCAGTTGGGGAGATCGGAGCTGTTCTTGTAACCTGATGGTCCAACGGGACCCCCCCTGCTCCTGCTTATTAGGCCTTAGAATATGCGTTTGTGTTGAAAATAAACAAGATAAACATCAATTTATTTCAATTTTATTTTAATTTTCTTTTCTCAATAAATCAGACAATGCAGACACAGCACGACAATAAATATTAATAATTATATACCATAAATAAAATAAATACATTTAATATTAAATTAACACTCAACAGTCAGATAGTATAAATAAATAGCAAAGGCTGTGGTACAAAAAATGTGAAATATTCACTACATCTGCTTCCGTTATTGCAACCGTTGCAATTAAAAGGGTTTCGTGATCGGACAGGGCGGCTGTTTAAATATTAAACAGAAGTTCCTCCCCGGTGAGTCCATGTCACCCGCCGAATGGATACCGAAACGCATTCTGGGCCATGAGCATGAAATCTGTAATGTCCGAAATGATCAGGAACGCGCCGGCTTTCCTTTGGAAATGAGTCTGGTACTGAGGCGTCTCCTGAGGTAAGTACGGCACGGAAATCGCTTGTGAATCCATCTGTGTGGAAAAAATGAAATAGAATTTTTTATTGGTCACTTGCATCCTCTCGTTATACAGTCATTGTGGAAATTATGACCAGAATATATCATTATTTTACCTCAAGGCAGCTGGCCTTAAAGTGCCAGGGCCGCCTCATCATTTCCGGCACTTTAAGACCAGCCGCCGTCTGATGGCGTAAAAGTCGCCGTATTTAGTAATGTT